>NW_027174139.1:0-88986 GCF_000499845.2 Phaseolus vulgaris | reverse complement strand
ATACATAGGTCAACTTACAAATTACTCCACATATAAAATTTAAAATTGATAATTGTTTTTATTAATATTAAAAAATAAAATAAAAACAATTTTTAATTAATTATAAAAATAATTAGTTATTTAGTAAATAATTTATTCAAAATAAAATAAAATAAAAATAAAGATAAAATAAAAATAAATTTGTGTACATAGATAATGATTCTAAAAAATTTCAATTATTTTTATAACATACAATTATATAAATTAATTAAAAAATATTTTAAAAAGCCACATTCTGGTCACGATAAAAGAGGAAAATGATTGTATTTTTTCCCTTTTTATCTTTCTCGTAAATCTAATTTAAATTTTAAAATTATTGCAATCTTAATCATTTCTTGAAAAGATAATGTCATATTGATAAGATGAGTCAGTTTTTCAAGAAAAAAATATTTTGAAATAGATTTAATCAAAATGATAGAAATCTTAAAAATATATATATTTGTTTTTAGGCATTTATTATAAAATCAAGAAATCATATCCTATCTTTATATTATATTCAGTCCTATTTTTCTTTTATATAAATTTATTAGAAGATTTTTTCTTTTAAGATTTTGTTGAAATGATGCCAGAAAATATCAATACCTTATGAAATATTTCATCCTCAAGCTTTAAATATATTATTCCCTCCTTACTATCATTGTTCCGTTTTGTCTTCTGTTCTGCATTCTTGAGCTATATTTTGACACCCAAAGATAAGTAAAATGTAAGGGAACAATGAAATTGGAGCATAAGAAAACATCTTAACATAAGCTACATACTACAGCATCATACATACCACGTAAATTTTGCTGAGTATTATATAATGCTTAAACTTGAAGGATTTTCGGAGCTCCTCCGTGGGCTGTTAAACACAAAACATGACAATTTAAGTTCTAAATATGAAAACCATCTCTAGCAGTAAAAAAAAAACACGCAGTAACACCTCACCAATGTGATACTATTGACATCTAACCTCATCTTCTGTGGCCCACAACACTTCATCAAAAAGGGCACCATAAAGTGGTGGCAAAAGCTGGGGTGGAAGGTTCACCATGCGCTGAGATACCAGGAGAGCTACATCGCGTGCTTGCTCCCCCAAAAGCAATTTCAATTTGTCAGCAACACCCTTCTCTTGGTGAGCTTTATGGAGAAGAAAATCCTTAAGTGTCACAATGCATCTATGCTCCTAACAAAAGCATTTACAACAGGTTAGAAAGTTGACGCTGTTTGTTAAACCAGTCCCAAAGCATTGAAAGCAAGATTGTTGCATTAGAGAAGGCAAGTTACCCTGTATCTATAGAAATTAAGAGCAGTAACAAGAGCAAAGATTCCTTCATCCTCGTCATCCTCTATCTTAACAACAGTCCCCACGGTGGTCTGCCCCAAAATCAACTCTACAAAGGCACTCAAATCCCATTCTTCATCGTCAAGGTAGGTTTGCAACAAGGTCTTCACTCCATGAAAATCATCAGGTTTGGGATCGAAAAATGAAAAATCAGCTTGGACAACTCCCTGCAACAACACAACTATTTCAATTAAACTTAATGGTCCGTGACCATGTTTTCAGCCACAACGCCAAAGTTTATGGAGCTTCTGCTACTGCAAACCTTGATCTCAGTAATCCAAAGTTGAACTAGAAACAGTTTACAATGTAAAAAATATATTAGGATTAGGTAAAAGGTCTTACATCAAAATCCTCGTCGGAAGACTCGGAATGTTCCGGTTTGGAAAAATCTTCTCCGTCAACTCCCTTAAACAACAACACGCATTATTCCGATTAATCTTAGCAGTTCAATGTCGAATTAGAAACATTACATTTATAAGAAACACACAAGGATTGCGATAAGAGGTCTTACATCCAAATGACGGTGGGAAGAGTGGGACGCTACGAATCAAATTTTTGTTACCTCTCTTCTCCGCTACGAATCTTCAGTTCAGACATTTGTTTGAAAAACCCTAGAAGTTGAAGGTTTCTTCTCTTTGTATTAGAAAAAAATATATATATTGATTTTAACACAGATATAGTTTATTGTTTCAAATAATTTTTAAGTAATATGGTCTATTAAAAATATGTGCTTGTATTAAAAAATATTGATAATCATGAACTAAGAAATGAATGTTATTTTAACTTTCAATATAATAAATTATTTAGAATAAATTTAAAATGAATAGGAATAATTGTTTGAAAACTTATTTTATAAAATATTTAAATAATATTGCGTATCTCATTCTACATAATCAATTATATATTATTCTCAATCAAATCTAAACATAATCAATTATATATTGTTTTGAACAAATCAATATTTAATATCTGTTGCGTGATATTTTTATTAAACCTGAAAATCTTAATTCTATGAATCACTTCACGTGGAAATATGGTCTAATTTCTCAGTAGACATGGTTATCCAATAAGAAAAAAGCAATACTTTGTTTACCTCAAATTAAAAATATTATTAAAAAACTAATTATTACAGTGTCTTTTAAAAGAGGAAAATGATTGCCTTTTTTTCCCTTTTTATCTTTCTCTTAAATACAATTTAAATTTTAAAATTATTGCAATCTTAATCTTGAAAAGATAATGTAATATTGATAAGATGAGTGAGATTTTCAAGAAAAAAAATATATTTTGAAATAGATTTAATCAAAATGATAGAAATCTTAAAAATATATATATGTTTTTAGGAATTTGTTAAAAATCAAGAAATCTTATCCTATCTTTATATTATATTCAACCCTGTTTTTCATTTATATGAATTTATTAGAAGATTTATTTTTCTGTTTAGATTTTGTTGCAACCTTATTATAAATAGACAGAGGCTTGTGCATGTTCTTCATTCAACATGGGAACCGTAGAAGGAAGAGTGCATTCGTACCACTATGAGATGCGAACTGAAGAAGTGGGAGTGAAGATCAAACCCACAGACATATTGAGGGTTGATGTGGCTATCATTGTTCGATATTATAATCATCATCTACATGCTATTCAAACATCAACCTTATTAAAAACTTCAACTCCCATTAGCTGTCAGAATTTCTTTGAAAATAATGCAGATTTCTTGAGGAGTGTGTTGTTCGACCCACGCTGTTCTTACTGCTTCATCCCAGAAATTGTTTACCCAGCATCGCAAAAAATTGTTAATATGATTCAAGGAGCCTTGGAATTTGGTGCTGGTTCTGAGTATGTGGATTCAGAATGCAAAGAATTGCCTTTGAATTTAGACATCATCGTGGATGTAGTTGCAGATGTAGAATGCGACGAGGAAGAGGAAGAGGTAGAGACAGATGTAGAGGAAGAGGTAGAGACAGATGTAGAGACAGAGGAAGAGACAGAGGAAGAGATAGAGGAAGAGATGGAACATTATGCAGCAACGATTCCAGCATCTGCAGAAGCCATTGATTCCCTTAAAACGTTCTCAATTTCACCTTTCTTGAAAATGGAAACTGAGAAGTGCAGTATTTGCTTGGAAAATGTTGGCTTTAGAGAGAATGAAGAGAATGTGAAGTTATCGTTGTTGCCATGTGAACATGTTTTTCATCATCTCTGTATTGTAAAATGGCTGCAGACAAGTCACACTTGTCCGTTATGTCGTTATCCTATGCTTGTTAGTCATAACTGATTTATTTTATTTTCAAAGACAAATTGTATTTTGTATGAAATAAGAATGAGGATTACATTGTTTTTAGCTTTTGTTTTCGTATACATTTTACTTCAAAGATTCACAATTTAACATTTAATTTATTTAACAAATAATGTGAGGTTGCATGACATATTTTTGCTGGCTAAAACTGTAAGAAAACACGCCACTGTGACTGCAAAAACTGGATCAACGTTCCTGCAGCAAGATGACTTCTCTTTATTCTATTTTTTTTCTACTACAACTGAAAAAAACAAATTATTACAGTGTCTTTTAAAAAAAATTAAAAAAATCTGATTTTAACACTCTTTTTTTAAAATTGTATAGAAAAAATGTGTACATGATTTGTAAATAATTATACAAATTATTCCATATTTAAAATTTAAAATTAATAATAATATTTTTTTAATATTAAAAATAAAATAAAATAAAACAATTATAAGAATAAGTAGTTATTTAGTAAATATTTAAAAAATAGAAAATTACTGAAATATTCAAAAATAAAATATTAATAACGATAAAATAAATAAAAAATTGTGTACATAGATAATGATTCTCAAAATTTCATTTTTTTATAATATACAAATTATATAAATTAATTAAAAATTATTTGAAAAAAAACTCGTGTGAATATTGGATTTTTTAGACAATTATAGATCTGGAGCTAATTGGTCTATAAAAATAGATTCTTTAGAATAAAAGAGAAAAATGATTACGTTTTTTTCCCTTTATATCTTTCTCTTAAATATAATTTAAATTTAAAAATTATTGCAATCTTAATCATTCCTTGAAAAGATAATGTAATATTTACAAGATGAGTCACTTTTTCAAAAAAAAAAAAATTAAAATAGATTATAAAAATCTTAAATATATATATATAGGCATTTGTTACAAAATCAAGAAATCATCCCTCTCATTATATTATTTAACTAATTTAACTTTTATTTTATTTTATGGTATCAAACAAATTAACTATAAATTTTTCACTAATTTATTCTCTTTTTATTTTTTTCAATTCAAACAATAATGTTTTCACTATTTTATGTGTATAATCCATTAATCACTTTCAATTTTTTTTTAAATAAAAACTTTCGTATTAGCATCATTATGCAACTTAAGATCTCAACTAGGTTGACACCTCAAGTAACAACAATTATTTGTCATCACATGAAAAAATATATTATAAAAAAAAGAAAAAAAATACAAAAATACGAGGAATTAGACCAAAACTCATATGTTAACAAAAACAATACATAGATAGACTATACATATTCTTAAAGAATTCTAAGATCTCAACTAGGCTGACACCTTAAGTAACAACAATTATTTGTCATCACATGAAAAAATATTATAAGAAAAAAAAATAAAAAAAATACAAAAATACAGGGATTAGACACCTATATGTTAACAAAAATAATACATAGGTAGACTATACCTATTCCTAAAGAATTATAAGAATAGACAAGATGAAAGTCTATTTTATCAATGAAAAGATTCTCTATTAATAAATAATAAATTATCCAACTTATCAGCACACACATTATCTTCCAGACAAATATGAGTAACTCTAAACCTAATTTTTCCACAATAATGAAGACAAGCATTTCATCGATTACGAAACATCCAATAAACATTTGTCTTAACAGTAAAGTCAGCACAAACCAAAACAGAATCACATTCTAGTCAGACATTAGTAAGTCTCATCTTTTGAGCTTCCTTCATTGCATGTATAATCCCATAAAACTTAGCAACCAGAAAAAGATATCTTTTAACTATTTTATCTTTGTTTCATTTTTCTTACTTCTTTCCCAACTCAAATATAGTGTAACAAGATATTTTCTTCCGAACAAACCTTTGATAATGATACCATATTTACAATAGGGGGCTTTTATACTGAGAAAGGATTTCTAGTAAAATAATGAAAATATATTTTGTAGTTTAAATAGGATATCATTTCTTATAGTCTACAATTTTTTTTTTAAGCTTTCAGTTGTGTAAAATGTTAATTTTTATTTCTAAGATATACTATGTTAATTAATGACATCAATGATGGAGAAAATCATTATATATATACTAGCGGAAGCACTATATATATTCGCATTTTTAATTTTTATCATTATTATGTTTTTATTTTTTACAAAAAATAAAAATAAAAAATAAGAAAGAATAATAGCTAAACCAAAATAATAAAAAAGATAAAAATTATAATTTTTAATAGAAATGAAAATATGAAAAAAAAAACTCTTTCACTCCTAATAAATTATTACAAATTACTCCATATTTAAAATTTAAAATTGATAATTGTTTTTATTAATATTAAAAATAAAATAAAAAAACATTTTTTAATTAATTATAAAAATAATTAGTTATTTAGTACATAATTTATTTAAAATAAAATACAAATAAAAATAAATTTGTGTACATAGATAATAATTCTCAAAATTTCAATTCTTTTATAACATACAATTATATAAATTAATTAAAAAATATTTTAAAAAGCCACATTCTCGTCAGGATAAAAGAGGAAAATGATTGTGTTTTTTCCCTTTTTATCTTTCTCTTAATTTAAAAAAAAACTAAAACTAAAAAACCACATTCTCGTCAGGATAAAAGAGAAAAATGATTGCGATTTTTCCCTTTTTATTTTTCTCTTAAATCTAATTTAAAATTATTGCACTCTTAATCATTCCTGGAAAAGATAATGTAATATTGATAAGATGAGTCAGTTTTTTAAGAAAAAAATATTTTAAAATAGATTTAATCAAAATGATAGAAATCTTAAAAATATATATATATATATATATATATATATATATATATTTAGGCATTTGTTATAAAATCAAGAAATCATATCCTATCATTATATTATATTCAATCCTATTTTTCGTTTATATGAATTTATTAGAAGATTTATTTTTCTGTTAAGATTTTGGAGCAACCTTATTATAAATAGAGAGAGTCTTGTTCATGTTCTTCATTCAACATGAGAACCGTAGAAGGAAAAGTGCATTTGTACCACTGTGAGATGCGAACTAAAGAAGTGAGAGTGAAGATGAAACTCAAAGACATACTGAGGGTTGATGTGAATATCATTGTTCGATATTATAATCATCATCTACATGCTACTCAAACATCAACCTTATTGAAAACTCCAATTCCCATTAGCTTTCAGAATTTCTTTGAAAATAATGCAGATTTTTTGAGGAGTGTGTTGTTCGACCCACGTTGTTCTTACTGCTTCATCCTAGAAATAGTTGATCCAATATCAGCAAAAAATTGTTAATATGATTAAAGTAGCCTTGGAATTTGGTGGTGGTCTTGAGTCTGTAGATTCATAATGCAAAGAATTTCCTTTGAATTTAAACATCATCATGGATGTAGTTGCAGATGTAGAAAGTGAAGAGGAAGAGGAAGACGTAGAGACAGAGGTAGAGGAAGAGGTAGAGGAAGAGGTAGAGACAGAGGTAGAGACAGAGGAAGAGACAGAAGAAGAGATGGAACATTATGCAACAACGATTCCAGCATCTGCAGAAGTCATTGATTCTTTTAAAACGTTCTCAATTTCAGCTTTCTTAAAATTGGAAACTGAGAAGTGCTTTGTTTGGAAAATGTTGGCTTTAGAGAGAATGAAGAGATGTGTACATGATTTAACACTTTAAATTTTTTAAAAATTGTATAGAAGAAATGTGTACATGATTTGTAAATAATTTTTTAAATAAATTAAATTTAAATTTTTAAATAACTTTTTAATATTATTTTAAATATTTTGGCATAATTATTTTATCATTAATCTTTTTCAATTTTAATTCATAGAATCGTAGTATTAAATTATTATCTCATTATATTATTTAATTAATTTAACTTTATTTATTTTATGGTATCAATCAAATTAACTATAAATTTTCACTCATTTATTCTCTCTTTTTTTTAAAAATTCAAACAATAGTCTACAAAATTTATTCTTTTTAATCTTTGAGTTGTGTAAAATGTTAATTTTTATTTCTAAGATATACTATGTTAATGACATTAATGATAAAGAAAATATTAGCCCAAATACAGGCGCGAGAGTATATTTGTATTTTTTATTTTTATTATTATCATGTTTATATTATTTTTGTAAAAAAATAAAAAAAATTAAAATTAGAAGATAAGAAGGGATAACAACTAACTAAAATATAAAAAGAAATAAAAACTATAATATTTAAGAAAGAGGAAGATATGAAAAGGAAAACTTTTTCACCTTATAAGAAGTCTTCCGGTCTACTAAACTTTTTTATGTTTGACAAATAACTCTATGTTTAAAATTTAAAAGTAATAATTTTTTTTAATATTAAAAATAAAATAACAAATCAGTTTTCAATTAATTATAAGAATGATTAATTATTTAGTAAATATTTAAAAAATAAAAAATCACTGAAATATTCAAAATAAAATATTAATAAAGATAAAATAAAAATAAATTTGTGTACATAGATAATGATTCTCAAAATTACAATTTTTTTTATAACATACAAATTATATAAATTAATTAAAAATTATTTAGAAAAAACTCGTGTGAATATTGAATATTTTTAGACAATTATAGATATGGGGAAGTAATTCTAATTGGTCTATAAAAATATATTATTTAGGATAAAAGAGGAAAAATGTTTGCTTTTTTTCCCTTTTTATCTTTCTCTTAAATATAATCTAACTTTTAAAATTATTGCAATCTTAATCATTCCTTAAAAAGATAATGTAATATTGACAAGATGAATCACTTTTTCAAGAAAAAAATATTTTAAAATAGATTTAATAAAAATGATAGAAATCTTATATATATATATATATTAAAATCAAGAAATCATATCCCTCTCATTATATTATTTAATTAATTTAAATTTTATTTTATTTTATGGTATCAAACAAATTAACTATAAATTTTTCACTAATTTATTCTTTTTTAATTTTTTCAATTCAAACAATATCATGTTTTCACTATTTTATATGTGTTTAATCCATTCATCACTTTCAACTTTTTTTTAAATAAAAACTTTTATGTTAGATATCACTATGCAACTTAAGATCTCAACTAGGCTGACACGAATTAACAATCATTATTTGTCTTCACATGAAAAAAAGTATTATAAGAAAAAAAAATACAAAAATAGGGAGAACTAGACCAAAACTCATATGTTAACAAAAAAAATATATAGGTAAACTGTTACAAATTACTCCACATTAAAATTTAAAATTGATAATTATTTTTATTAATATTAAAAAATAAAATAAAAACAATTTTTAATTAATTATAAAAATAATTAGTTATTTAGTAAATAATTTATTCAAAATAAAATAATAAAATAAAATAAAAATAAATTTGTGCACATAGATAATGATTCTCAAAATTTCAATTTTTTTATAACATACAATTATATACATTAATTAAAAAATATTTAAAAAAAGCCACATTCTCGTCAGGATAAAAGAGAAAAATGATTGCGTTTTTTCCCTTTTTATCTTTCTCTTAAATCTAATTTAAATTTTAAAATTATTGCAATCTTAATCATTTCTTGAAAAGATAATGTAATATTGATAAGATGAGTCAGTTTTTCAAGAAAAAAATATTTTAAAATAGATTTAATCAAAATGATAGAAATCTTAAAAATATATATATTTGTTTTTAGGCATTTGTTATAAAATCAACAAATCATATCCTATCTTTATATTATATTCAGTCCTATTTTTCGTTTATATGAATTTATTAGAAGATTTATTTTTCTGTTCAGATTTTGTTGCAACCTTATTATAAATAGAAAGAGGTTTGTGCATGTTCTTCATTCAACATGGGGACCGTAGAAGGAAGAGTGCATGCGTACCACTGTGAGATGCGAAGTAAAGAAGTGCGAGTGAAGATGAAACTCAAAGACATATTGAGGGTTGATGTGGCTATCATTGTTCGATATTATAATCATCATCTACATGCTACTCAAACATCAACCTTATTGAAAACTTCAATTCCCATTAGCTTTCAGAATTTCTTTGAAAATAATGCAGATTTCTTGAGGAGTGTGTTGTTCGACCCACGTTGTTCTTACTGCTTCATCCCAGAAATACTTGATCCAATATCAGCAAAAATTGTTAATATGATTAAAGTAGCCTTGGAATTTGGTGGTGGTCTTGAGTCTGTAGATTCAGAATGCAAAGAATTTCCTTTGAATTTAAACATCATCGTGGATGTAGTTGTAGATGTAGAAAGTGAAGAGGAAGAGGAAGAGGAAGAGGAAGAGGAAGAGGTAGAGACAGAGGTAGAGACAGAGGTAGAGGTAGAGGAAGAGGTAGAGACAGAGGAAGAGACAGAGGAAGAGATGGAACATTATGCAGCAACGATTCCAGCATCTGCAGAAGTCATTGATTCCCTTAAAACGTTCTCAATTTCACCTTTCTTGAAAAAGGAAACTGAGAAGTGCAATATTTGCTTGGAAAATGTTGGCTTTAGAGAGAATGAAGAGAATGTGAAGTTATCATTGTTGCCATGTGAACATGTTTTTCATCATCTTTGTATTGTAAAGTGGTTGCAGACAAGTCACACTTGTCTGTTATGTCGTTACCCTATGCCCGTTCGTAATAACTGATTTGTTTTATTTTCAAAGATAAATTGTATTTTGTATGAAATAAGAATGGGGATTACATAGTTTTTGTTTTCGTATACATTTTACTTCAAAGATTCACAATTTATCATTTAATTTATTTAACAAATATTTGCCTAGATGTTGGATGAGTTGTTCATTTGGGAGTTGTATTGGTCGGGAGTGCTTGAGATCCTGATCCCGAACACTTTAGTGTGATAACTTAGTTGGTCAAGTCCATTTGGAAAATACCTAGCTCGTATATTAAAAAGATAATTAAAATAAAATGACATAGAGAATAACCAAATTAGCTTGGTGTATATATTTTAGATGTAAATAAAAATTGTTAAAGATATAAATTACATGAACTCGTAAAATGAAGGCACATCTTAACAAAATATTCTTGTTGATGAAATTGTTGAAGAAAAGTCTATAAAAAGGGGTTGAGACCTTGAGTAAAGGTAAGTTTTTTTTAGAACTCTACACTGATACAAATTTTACATTTTGATATTCATAGTTTGAATGTTCTCAGTTATATCGTCAGGATGTGATCAACCGATGAACTCCACTCGTCACAAAGCCCTAACATCTTGGTTCAACAATATCAAGCAAAGCCGCTTCAACTCAAAATCCACTTCTTGTCTGACTTTATCAAAGTTCGGCGAGAACAAAAGTATTTTTGAATGTGAATAAAATTTTTTATTGTTGTAAAATTCTAAAACTTTTCTTTGAATTATATAATTTATTATTGGGTATATTCTAAAACTTTTCTTTGAATTATGTAATTTATTATTGAGTATTGAAAGATAATGAGATAATATACGCATAATAGTAAGAGTTATGTTTTTATAGATTTGAGCATATTAAGATTTTCTGCATATAAAATAGATTTTGAAGAAAATAAATTGGATGGATATTTAAGAGAAAAACATGATAACAAGTTAGAAAAATAACTCATTTATTAAATGATTTATTCTTATATTATAAACATGGATTTTATTTTGGAGCAAGATCAAGTATATAAGATATTCTCGTTCTTTGGCACGCGTCTTGTAAATAATATCATATACTTTATTTATTTATTTTTGTTTCCCTTTAAATACTATTTTTTATTCTAATTTCAAATTTAGTTTGATTTATATTTTAAATATGGATAAATTCTATCAATTTGAACTTTTTCAAAGAAATTGAATTTCTATATTATTGTAATATTAATTCATTTTTGTTATTATCAAATATAAAATACTAATAGGCCGAATTTCTTATGAGCTTGATGAATAATAATAAATAATATATATAACTGATTTGTTAAATCTTTTATCTCAATGACTATATAACTGATTTTTTAGAAACAATACATACTTAATCAGATATAACGAATTCATAAGATAATATGAAAAACCTATTCATAAGATAATATGAAAGTACATTCAATGTGGTAGGTAAAATTCGAAATTTGAATTTATTGGTTTATATCTTAAATTCCAATCCATTATTAGTAAAAACATATGTCCTAATTTTAGTAAGTGATTTTTATAATTCTCTCTAGGTGAAAACTAGGGTAGGAAAAATAATAAGTTTTCATCAAAATATAATAATTTTTTTGATTTATTATGAGAATGGATAAATTTTTTATTTGTGTTTTCGATAAATTGAACCTCATCGACACAACTTTGTTTGTAAGAAGTCATGCTCGTGACACACTACCTCTTTTTGATTTCATACACATATAAAATTTATATTATGATAGGACGACCTTGGTTGAAAAAAGTTGTCTTGAAATTGCACATTTGTGACACGATTTTGCTAAATTTTTTTATTAGGATTCAGTGAAGTCATGCCAAATAAAATATTTCTAAAATAAAACAATTAAATTTGTGCATAATTTTAACGAATTCATTTGTTTTATTTGATAATGAAATCATGTAAGTGTAGCGCAACTTCACCTTTGTATTATTTTGCTTATTGTGAAAAAAATGGTGAAATTGTTGATTAGAAGATAGTCACTTCTCATCTCAAACGCAAACTTAGGTCATTCACACACACATAAAGACATACACACATGCACACATAAACACACCGATGTAGAGACACACATACACAAACACATAAATATACATACACACACCCATACACACATTTCTCTTATGAGATGAACGTAAATATTTTAATATTTAGATAAACTTTGAAATACTTTGATATTAACAATACATGTTGGATAACTAAATAATATTCTTGACTAGAGTTGATTTTTTATTTGTAATATGACCACACGTGATTAAAAAACTCTTGACTACAAGAAAATGTAATCAAGATTATCACACAATTACTCATCAGAATACATATACAAGATAATACTCACTCTTTTAAAGAGATATAGAACACAAGATGCTATAAAACCAACTTCGTTTTGCAAACTAAAATGTTATCTCTATATTCATAAGTTTGTCTCTTACTAGTTGTTGTAAATGATCTTTTTTACATCATCTTCAATATATAAAAATTTATGAAAAAGTGATTGCAAATATTTTTCTACCCATTGAAACATTAAAGATGATCATTTTTTTATATTGTGTTTGTCCATGTTGATGTGTTGAGAGATACATAGATGTTTTTCATACAACATTAATTACATATTTTTTTTCAAGCAACAACTTGGTCCTTGACATAACTTACCAAACCTAAGTAAGATGAACTATTATCCAAATTAGAGTAAAAGGCTGTTAGCGTGGAACAACATTAATACCATTTTTCAAAAAATCTTTAATGTCAGACGAATTAGAATAAAATTCTCTATTAGATAGAATACATATTTATAATATTTAAATTCTACCATGAAATACTTAAAATGACAAATTTTTATTCAAGTATAAACTTAAGAGACAAAGATAAGGTGAACAAAAAAAGAAGTACTTTAGTGTTTCATGATCTAAGGTTAAGATAAAGATTACCTTCATATATTACACTTAGTTATGAAAACACTTAAATGGTCATTTGTGAAGACCATTTAATTGATTGACATGATTTTTTAAAAATTATTAAATTATTAAATTTTCATTTTTTGTTGATAAAAAAACTACCAACTTTAAAATTTGTTAAAATTTTGATAGCTAGTTAAATAATAATTTAAAATTAGTTTATAATTTGTTATTAATAATAAAAAATATTTTAAATATCAATATTTTTTTAGTTTATAAAATAATATCTAATTTAGTTAAAATTGTAATTAATTATTTTTGTCTCTAAAATTGATTTATATTTAATATTTTTTTAGTGTATGACGTATTTTAAAATAAAATTGTAAATTAAAATAAATCTTATATTATATATTTAAATAAAGATTAAAACTAAGAAACGAAACTTAAAATAAATAGCTGATCTTCTTAAACTTTTAGATAAAGTGTGTGTATTGGAGATCCCACATCGACTAGAGATTAGAGCCTTACTTAGTATATAAGTGGGTGCAAACCTCAACCCTATGAGCCGGTTTTATGGGGTTGAGTTAGGCTTAAAGTCTACTTCGTAATAACATGTTAGATAACTAAATAATATTCTTGACTAGAGTTGATTTTTTTATTTGTAATATGACCACACATGATTAAAACTCTTGACTACAAGAAAATATAATCAAGATTATCACATACTCATAAGTTTGTCTCTTAATAGTTGTTGTTGTAAACAATCTTCTTTAACATCATCTTCAATATATAAAAATTTATGGAAAATTTATTGCAAATATTTTTCTAACCATTGAAACATTAAAGATGATCATTTTTTTATATTGTGTTTGTCCATGTTGATGTGTTGAGAGATACATAGATGTTTTTCATACAACATTAATTACATTTTTTTTTTCAAGCAACAACTTGGTCCTTGACATAACTTACAAAACCTAAGTCTGATGAACTATTATCCAAATTAGAGTAAAAGACAATTAGAGTGGAACAACATTAATACCGTTTTCAAAAAATCTTTAATGTCATTTAGATAGAATAAATATTTATAATATTTAAATTGTACCATGAAATACTTAAAACCACAAATCTTTATTCAAGTATAAACTTAAGAAACAAAGATAAGGTCAACAAAAGAAGTACTTTAGTGTTTCATATCTAAGTTTAAGATAAAGATTACCTTCATATATTACACTTAGTTATGAAAACACTTAAAAAAACACAATTTAAATGGTCATTTGTGGAGACCATTTAATTGATTGACATGATTTTTTAAAAATTATTAAATTTTAAAATTTTCATTTTTTGCTAATAAAAAAACTTCCAATTTTAAAATTAGTTAAAATTTTGATAGCTAGTTAAATAATAATTTAAAAATTAGTTTATAATTTGTTATTAATAATAAAAAATATTTTAAATATCAATATTCTTTTAGTTTATAAAATAATATCTAATTTATTTAATATAGTAACTAATTATTTTTGTCTCTAAAATTGATTTATATTTAATATCTTTTTAGTGTATGACGTATTTTAAAATAAAATTATAAAATTATAAAATTAAAATAAATATAATATTATATATTTAAATAGAGAGTAAAACTAAGAAACGAAACTTAAAATAAATAGCTGATCTTCTAAAACTTTTAGATAATAAGAAGTGTGAAAAATTTTAAATTAAAAATATATTTTAAATAATTTTCTCTTCCATCCACTCAAATTACATAACTTATTTTTAAATAAGAGAATCAAACAAACTAGTTCAACATAAATATCATATTAAAAAGTAAATTTTAAATTTAATTTAATTTTACATAAGATAATTTAAATTTAATAAGATACTTACATAATATAGTTTAATGTAAGATAATGTAGAATCTTCAATACCATAGAATTAAAATATAACCCTTTTTAACATAATATTACAGATTTTTTATATTTATTTACCAACATAATTTATTGTGTATCCAAAACAAAACTATTAATAATAAAATAAATACCATTGTGACACAAAGAAAAAGTCTAATATGAATCACTTTATATGTAATCATTCAAAAGTATAAAAGTATAAATCTTGAATATCATTTTTCTCCATCATAGTAAAAATATGGATATATACACGTTAATTTTTTTTATAAACATCTATTCTTATAGTTTACTTATGAATATTTAGGAAAGTAGTTTAAACTATAAACGAAAATTAATTTAAAAAAAATATAAAAACAAAAATATTACAAAGTGGACTTTAAGCCTAATTCAACCCCATAAAATGGTTCAAACTCTGATACCATATTACAAAGTGAACTTTAAGTCTAACTCAACCCTATAAAACCGGCTCATGAGGTTAGGTTTGCACCCACTTATATACAATGAAATATCCTCATCAATGAAATGTCTTCATCTCTAGTCGATGTGAGATTTTCAACAGAAAATAATCAAATTTTTACTGAAACAAGTGTAAGATGATTGAAGATGAAGATGATGATAACATGAGCTTTTGAATCTACAGATAACGAACAATGTCTCGAGCAATTTCTTGAGCAACAGAAAAAAAGAGAAAAACCCATTTTATTAGTGCCATCCAACATTTATATGCAACTCCAATAGCCATAGTTGATCTCATCTTCATTCTCATGTCTCTCTGCAAATTTGATTGAAGCCAAAAGAAGATGAAGGAAGTGAGATAAAAGATTAAAAGGGTTGTGTTTGAGTGTTTGCATTTGCTTAAATAATACTAATTATTTACTATGGTTTATCTTTTTTTAACTATAGTATTAACTATGGTTACTGTGCTTACTTGTTATTAATTCACTATGGATAATCTCATAATCTCTAATTGAAAATAATATCTTTATTCCTACATGTTCTCCAAAATTAAGAAAATTATTAAATTTCTTTAATTTAAAATAAATGAATGAATATTTCTTTTAATCCCATGTATTTCATTAATGATATAAATCAATAATTACGTAAGTTGTTGGATTTAAATAGATTTAAATTTTATGAATGCAAAAAATATAATGGGGTAGATAGATTTTGAAGAAAATAAATTGGATGGATATTTCAGTTAATAACATGATAACAAGTTAGAAAAATAACTCATTCATTAAATGATTTATTCTTATATTATAATCATGGATTTTATTTTTGGAGCAAGATCGTGTATATAAGATATTCTCGTTCTTTGACACGCGTCTTGTAAATAATATCATATACTTTTTTATTTTTGTTTCGTTATTATTTTTTATTTTAATTCAAAATTTAGTTTGCTGTATTTTAAATATGGATATACTCTATCAATTTGAACTTTCTCAAAGAAATTGAATTTTTAAATTATTATAATCTTAATTCATTTATGTTATTATCAAATATAAAGTACTAATAGGCTGAATTTCTTATGAGTTTGATGAATAATAATAAATAATATAAATAATTGATTTATTAAATCTTTTATCTCAATGAATATATAACTGATTTGTTAGAAACAGTACATACTTAATCAGATATAACGTATTCGTAGGATAATATGAATAACGTATTCATAAAATAATATGAAAGTAGGTAAAATTCGAATTTGAATTTATTTTTTATATCTTAAATTCCAATCCACTATATTAGTAAAAATATATGTCCTAATTCTAGTAAGTGGTTGCGTTTTTTTCCTATTTATCTTTCTCTTAAATATAATTTAAATTTTAAAATTATTGTAATCTTAATCATTCCTTGAAAAGATAATGTAATATTGATAAGATGAGTGAGTTTTTCAAGAATTTTTTTAAAAAAATAGATTTAATCAAAATGATAGAAATCTTTTATATATATATATATGTGTGTGTTTTTTTAGGAATTTGTTACAAAATCAAAAAATCTTATCCTATCTTTATATTATATTCAACTCTATTTTCTGTTTATATGAATTTATTAGAAGATTTATTTTTCTGTTCAAATTTTGTTACAACCTTATTACAAATAGACAGAGGCTTGTGCATGTTCTTCATTCAACATGGGAACAGTAGAAGGAAGAGTGCATTCGTACCACTATGGGATGCGAACTGAAGAAGTGGGAGTGAAGATCAAACTCAGAGACATATTGAGGGTTGATGTGGCTATCATTGTTCGATATTATAATCATCATCTACATGCTATTCAAACATCAACCTTATTAAAAACTTCAACTCCCATTAGTTGTCAGAATTTCCTTGAAAATAATGCAGATTTCTTGAGGAGTGTGTTATTCGATCCACATTGTTCTTACTGCTTCGTCCCAGAAATGGTTGACCCAGCATCGCAAAAAATTATTAATATGATTCTAGTAGCCTTGGAATTTGGTGGTGGTCATGAGTCTGTGGATTCAGAATGCAAAGAATTTCCTTTGAATTTAGACATCATCGTGGATGTAGTTGCAGATGTAGAATGCGACGAGGAAGAGGAAGAGGAAGAGGAAGAGGTAGAGGAAGAGGAAGAGGTAGAGACAGATGTAGAGACAGAGAAAGACATAGAGGAAGAGATGGAACATTATGCAGCAACAATTCCAGCATCTGCAGAAGCCATTGATTCCCTTAAAACATTCTCAATTTCACCTTTTTTGAAAATTGAAACTGAGAAGTGCAGTATTTGCTTGGAAAATGTTGGCTTTAGAGAAAATGAAGAGAATGTGAAGTTATCATCGTTGCCATGTGAACATGTTTTTCATCATCTTTGTATTGTAAAGTGGCTGCAGACAAGTCACACTTGTCCGTTATGTCGTTATCCATGATGAGTTGTTCAATTAGGAGTTGTATTGGTTGGGAGTGCTTGAGATCTCGATCGCGAACACTTTAGTGTGATAACTCAGTTGGTCGGGTCCATTTGGAAAATACCTAGCTCGTATGTTAAAAAGATAATTAAAATAAAATGACATAGAGAATAACCAAATTAGTTTGATGTATATATTTTAGATGTAAATAAAAATTGTTAAAGATAAAAATTACATGAACTCGTAAAATGAAGGCATATCTTAACAAAATATTCTTGATGATGAAATTGTTAAAGGAAAGCATATAAAAAGGGATTGAGACCTTGAGTAAAGGTAAGTTTTTTTTAGAACTCTACATTGATACAAATTTTACATTTTGGTATTCATAGTTTGAATGCTCTTAGTGATTTGATCGTCGGGGTGTGATCAACCGATAAACTCCACTCGTCACAAAGCCCTAACATCTCGGTTCAACAATATCAAGCAAAGTCGCTTCACTCGAAATCCACCTCTTGTTCGACTTTACCAAAGTTCGGCGAGAACAAAAGTATTTTTGAATGTGAATAATTTTTTATTGTTATAGAATTCTAAAACTTTTCTTTGAATTATATAATTTATTATTGAGTATTGAAAGATAATGAGATAATATACACATAATAGTAAGAGTTATGTTTTTATGGATTTGAACATATTAAAATTTTCTGCATATAAAATAAGATTTTGAAGAAAATAAATTGGATGAATATTTCACATAATAACATGATAACAAGTTAGAAAAATAACTCATTTATTAAATGATTTATTCTTATATTATAAACATGGATTTTTATTTTGGAGCAAGATCATTTATATAAGATATTCTCATTCTTTGGTACGCGTCTTGTAAATAATATCATATACTTTTTTTATTTTATTTTTGTTTCCCTTTAAATACTTTTTTTTATTCTAATTTCAAATTTAGTTTGATTTATATTTTAAATATGGATAAATTCTATCAATTTGAACTTTTTCAAAGAAATTGAATTTCTATATTATTGTAATATTAATTCATTTTTGTTATTATCAAATATAAAATACTAATAGGCCGAATTTCTTATGAGCTTGATGAATAATAATAAATAATATATAAAACTGATTTATTAAATCTTTTATCTCAATGACTATATAACTGATTTTTTAGAAACAGTACATACTTAATCAGATATAACGTATTTATAAGATAATATGAAGAACCTATTCATAAGATAATATGAAAGTACTTTAAATGTGGTAGGCAAAATTCGAAATTTGAATTTATTTGTTTATATCTTAAATTCTAATCCACTATATTAGTAAAAACATATGTCCTAATTTTAGTAAGTGATTTTTATAATTCTCTCTAGGTGAAAACTAGGGTAGGAAAAATAATAAGTTTTTCATCAAAATATAATAATTTCTTTGATTTATTATGAGAATGGATAATTTTTTTATTTGTGTTTTCGATAAATTGTATCTTGTCGACACAACTTTGTTTGTAAAAAGTCATGCTCGTGACACACGACCTCTATTTGATTTCATACACATATCAAATTTATACTATGATAGGACGACTTTGGTTGAAAAAAGTTATCTTCAAATTATGCATTTCTGACACAATTTTGCTAAATTTTTTGATTAGGATTAAGTGAAGTCATGCATGAGTGGCATGACTTCATTGTAAAATAAAACAACTAAAGTTGTGCAAAATTCTAACGAATTCATTTGTTTTATTTGACATTGAAATCATGTAAGCGTAGCGCGACTTCACCTTTGTATTATTTTGCTTATTGTAAAAAAAAATGGTGAAATTGTTGATTAGAAGATAGTCACTTCTTATCTCAAACGCAAACTTAGGTCATTCACACAGACATAAAAACATACACACATGCACACATAAACACACAGATGTAGAGGCACACATACACAAACACATAAATATACAGACAGACACCCATACACACATTTTCCTTATGAGATGAACACAAATATTTTAATATTTAGATAAACTTTGAAATACTTTGATATTAATAATACATGTGTTGGAGATCCCACATCGACTAGAGATTAGAGCCTTACTTAGTATATAAGTGGGTGCAAACCTCAACCCTATGAGCCGGTTTTATGGGGTTGAGTTAGGCTTAAAGTCCACTTCGTAATATGGTATCAGAGCCATTTCGAGCCTATCCTAGCGAGTGTTTGTGTTGGGCCTATCGTGCCACCCGCTATCGGGCCGTTATCAGACCACCCATAATATATAGTCTCACGCACGAGTTGGTAGTCTCGGCGTGAGGGGGGTGTGTTGGAGATCCCACATCGACTAGAGATTAGAGCCTTTCATTGTATATAAGTGGGTGCAAACCTCAACTCTATGAGCCGGTTTTATGGGGTTGAGTTAGGCTTAAAGTCCACTTCGTAATATGGTATCAGAGCCATTTTCGAGCCTATCCTAGCGAGTGTTTCTGTTGGGCCTATCGTGCCACCCGCTATCGGGCCGCTATTGGACCACCCATAATATATAGTCCCACGCACAAGTTGACAGTCTCGGCGTGAGGGGGGTGTGTTGGAGATCCCACATCGACTAGAGATTAGAGCCTTACTTAGTATATAAGTGGGTGCAAACCTCAACCCTATGAGCCGGTTTTATGGGGTTGAGTTAGGCTTAAAGTCCATTTCGTAATAACATGTTAGATAACTAAATAATATTCTTGACTAGTGTTGAATTTTTTATTTGTAATATGACCACACGTGATTAAAACTCTTGACTACAAGAAAATATAATCAAGATTATCACATAATTACTCACCAGAAGAAGACGTATACAAGATAATATTCACTCTTTTAAAGAGATAAAGAACACAACATGTTATATAAACCAACTAGATTTTGCAAACTAAAATTTTATCTCTATATTCATAAGTTTGTCTCTTAATAGTTGTTGTAAATGAATTTTTTACCTCATCTTCAATATATAAAAATTTATGAAAAAGTTATTGCAAATATTTGTGAAGATCAAACTTATATAAAAATTTATGATCTTCATATATTACACTTAGTTATGAAAACACTTAAATGGTCATTTGTGAAGACCATTTAATTGATTGACATGATTTTTTAAAAATTATTAAATTATTAAATTTTCATTTTTTTTTCTAATAAAAAACTTCCAACTTTAAAATTAGTTAAAATTTTGATAGCTAGTTAAATAATAATTTAAAAATTAGTTTATAATTTGTTATTAATAATAAAAAATATTTTAAATATCAATATTCTTTTAGTTTATAAAATAATATTTAATTTAGTTAATATAGTAACTAATTATTTTTGTCTCTAAAATTGATTTATATTTAATATCTTTTTAGTGTATGACGTATTTTAAAATAAACTTATAAAGTTAAAATAAATATAATATTATATACTTAAATAGAGATTAAAACTAAGAAACGAAACTTAAAATAAATAGCTGATCTTCTTAAACTTTTAGATAATAAGAAGTGTGAAAAATTTTAAATTAAAAATATATTTTAAATAAATTTTTCTTCCATCCACTCAAATTACATAACTTATTTGTTCAAAATAAATATCATATTAAAAAGTAAATTTTAAATTTAATTTAACTTTACATAAGATAATTTAAATTTAATAAGATACCTACACAATATAGTTTAATGTAAGATAATGTAGAATCTTCAATACCATAGAATTAAAATATAACCCTTTTTAACATAGTATTACAGATTTTTTATATTTATCTACCAACATAATTTATTGTGTATCCAAAACAAAACTATTAATAATAAAATAAATACCATTGTGACACAAAGAAAAAGTCTAATATGAATCACTTTATATATAATCATTCAAAAGTATAAAAGTATAAATCTTGAACATCATTTTTTTTATAAACATCTATTCTTATAGTTTACTTATAAATACTTAGGAAAGTAGTTTAAACTATAAACGAAAATCAATTTAAAAAATATATAAAAACGAAAATATTACAAAGTTGACTTTAAATCTAATTCAACCCCATAAAATGAGTTCAAAATGACTCTGATACCATATTACAAAGTGGACTTTAAGTCTAACTCAACCTCATAAAACCGGCTCATGAGGTTGAGGTTTGCACCTACTTATATACAATGAAATATTCTCATCAATGAAATGTCTCCATCTCTAGTCGATGTGAGATCTCCAACAGAAAAACATATTTAACTAAAAATAATCAAATTCTTACTAAAAACAACTGTAAGATGATTGATGATGAAGATGATGATAACATGAGCTTTTGAATCTACAGATAACGAACAATGTCTCTAACAATTTCTTGAGCAACAGAAAAAAAGAGAAAAACCCATTTTGTTAGTGCCATCCAACATTTATATGCAACTCCAATAGCCATAGTTGATCTCATCTTCATTCTCATGTCTCTCTGCAAATTTTATTGAAGCCAAAAGAAGAATGAAAGAAGAAAAATTAGCAGAGATTATTAGAAGATGAAGGAAGTGAGGAAAAAGATTAGAGGGTTGTGTTTGATTGTTTGCATTTGCTTAAGTAATACTAATTATTTACTATGGTTTATCTTTTTCTAACTATAGTATTAACTATGGTTACTGTGCTTACTTGTTATTAATTCACTATGGATAATCTCATAATCTCTAATTGAAAATAATATCTTTATTCCTATATGTTCTCCAAAATAAAGAAAATTATTAAATTTCTTTAATTTAAAATAAATGAATGAATATTTCTTTTAATCCCATGTATTTCATTAATGATATAAATCAATAATTAAGTAAGTTGTTGGATTTAAATTTTATGAATGCAAAAAATATAATGGGGTAGATAGATTTTGAAGAAAATAAATTGGATGGATATTTCAGAGAATAACATGATAACAAGTTAGAAAAATAACTCATATATTAAATGATTTATTCTTATATTATAAACATTGATTTTATTTTGGAGCAAGATCGTGTGTATAAGATATTCTCGTTCTTTTGCAGCGTCTGGTAAATAATATCATATACTTTTTTATTTTTGTTTCCGTTATTATTTTTTATTCTAATTTAAAATTTAGTTTGATTTATTTTAAATATGGATATACTCTATCAATTTGAACTTTTTCAAAGAAATTGAATTTTTAGATTATTGTAATCTTAATTCATTTTTGTTATTATCAAATATAAAATACTAATAGGCCGAATTTCTTATGTTCTTGATTAATAATAATATATATAACTGATTTGTTAGAAACAGTACATACTTAATCAGATATAACGTATTCATAAGATAATATGAATAACGTATTCATAAGATAATATGAAAAACCTATTCATAAGATAATATGAAAGTACTTTAAATATGGTAGGTAAAATTCGAATTTTGAATTTATTTTTTTATATCTTAAATTCCAATCCACTATATTAGTAAAAACATATGTACTAATTCTAGTTTTTTCCCCTATTTATCTTTCTCTTAAACATAATTTAAATTTTAAAATTATTCTAATCTTAATCATTATTTGAAAATTTAATGTAATATTGATAAGATGAGTGAGTTTTTCAAGAAAAAAATATTTTAAAATAGATTTAATCAAAATGGTAGAAATTAAATATATATATATATATATATATATATTATATTCAACTCTATTTTCCGTTTATATGAATTTATTAGAAAATTTATTTTTCTGTTCAGATTTTGTTGTAACCTTATTATAAATACACAGAGGCTTATACATGTTCTTCATTCAACATGGAAACAGTAGAAGGAAGAGTGCATTCGTATCATTGTGAGATGAGAATATTACATTCTTCATCGTCAAGGTAGGTTTGCAACAAGGTCTTCACTACATGAAAATCATCAGGTTTAGGATCGAAAAATGAAAAATCAGCTTGGACAACTCCCTGCAACAACACAACTATTTCAATTAAACTTAATGGTCCGTGACCATGTTTTCAGCCACAACGCCAAAGTTTATGGAGCTTCTGCTACTGCAAACCTTGATCTCAGTAATCCAAAGTTGAATTAGAAACAGTTTACAATGTAAAAAATATATCAGGATTAGGTAAGAGGTCTTACATCAAAATCCTCGTCGGAAGACTCGGAATGTTCCGGTTTGGAAAAATCCTTGATAAAGAATATATGTTATGTTTTTATTGGGCCTTTCTGTTTTTTGGGCCTCTGGATCTTTGGGCTTTTATTTCTGTTTTTCCTTTCCAACACCATATATTCACTCTTGTAATGCTTTGACAGTTTGGTTTTTCAGTAATATTGAATTGATATTCCTTTTTCCCTTTCTTCTTCTTTTTCACGACATTGCTTTACCCTATCTCTGTTCTACTCATTGCAACCTTAGGGTTTCTCTACCTCTTGCTTCTTGTTTCTCTCTTGTTAATCAGGGCTTCTTCCTTGGACTCATTTCAAGCTTCCGCAGGTTTGCTCTATCAGTTGCATAGTCTTGCGTCGACTCTGTTATGGTATCAGATCTCTTCCTTTGAAGAGCTCTGCTGCGCAGTCTACTCTCCTTTCATCTGCTCTTTCTTTATGAATCTTTTATGTGCTTACGACCTGTTTCTTGTTTTCTTTTAGCGAAATGGCAGAAGGGCGAACAACGAGAACAACTACACCAACGTTGGAACCCTCCACAAGCAGTTACCTTTATCTTCATCCTGGTGAGAATCCAGCAGCTTCATTGGTCTCGCCAGTGCTTGACTCGACGAATTACCATTCCTGGAGTAGGTCCATCATAACAGCGCTGAGTGCAAAGAATAAGGTGGAATTCGTTTTGGGTACTCATCCCTGTCCACCAACGAACGACTCTACATATTCAGCTTGGATTAGATGCAACAACATGGTTATTTCGTGGTTAGTACATTCGGTATCTCTCCCTATTAGACAAAGTATTATTTGGATGGATGTAGCTGTCGATATCTGGAACGACTTGAAAACCAGATATTCGCAAGGTGATCTCTCTAGGATTTCTGATTTGCAATCTGAAGCATCCTCATTGAGTCAGAATGATTTATCTGTCACTGACTATTTTACGAAACTCAGAATTATTTGGGATGAGCTTGATAACTTTCGACCTAACCCTGTTTGTGTTTGTCAAGTTAAGTGTACTTGCTCTGTAGCTTCTGATATCAGTAAAAGAAAACGCGAAGACCAAGCTATGCAATTTCTAGGTGGGCTTAATGACCAATTCAACAACATTCGATTGCACGTTCTTCTCATGGAACCGGTACCACCTATTTCTAAATTTTTTTCTTTGGTAGCCCAACAAGAACGTCAATTAGCAAGTAACTTTTTGATTCCGAATATTAACCATACTAGTGCTAGTCGTAATTCTGCTCCTACTTGCTCTTTCTGTGGAAAATTTGGTCACACTGAGAATATTTGCTTCAAAAAGGTGGGGTTTCTCAATCAGGAAAATAAAATTTTTAGGTTCAATAGCAATAGAAAGATTTGTACCCATTGCGGCAAGAATGGTCATACCATTGATACTTCTTACAGGAAACATGGTTTCCCTCCGGGTTATAACCCACCTAATAGCAGGACCACTCCTTTACTCAATGCTAATGTAACTGATGATGTTTCTTCTGAAATTTGTCAACAAGAACAGATAAATGGGGACATGCCCTCTGTATTCACAACCCAACAATATCAAGTCTTATCAGCACTGATCAAGCAAAACTCCATCAATAATGTTGCAAACCAGCCCCCTGTACAGTTGAATCAAGTGGGCTCTTTTGCTGTCAATAAAGATCAAAAGGATTCTTCAACGGGTAATGTCATTTTCTCTAATGTCTACACTACTGTTAAAGGTTCTTGGATATTAGATTCAGGAGCAACTGATCATGTTTGTACTTGTTTATCTGATTTTACATCATATAAAATTATTAAACCTGTCCTTATTAGTTTGCCGAATGGTCATCGGTTTTATACTAGTTGTTCTGGAACTGTGGCTTTTAATGATAAACTTTACCTTACTGATGTTCTATATGTGCCTGAGTTTACCTTCAATCTTGTTTCTGCATCCAAACTTGCTTTAAATTTGAACTGTCATTTGATTTTCTCATCTAAGAATTGTGTGATACAGGACAATTTAACGAAAGAGAAGATTGGTATAGTTGAGGCCAAAAATGGCTTGTATGTCTTTCATCCTTCTATCTTTCAAAGAAATGCCCCCAACAGATACATTCCTTCTGTTCATTGTGTTTCTAAGGATGTTAATGTGTGGCACAATAGACTGGGACATCTTTCTAATGAAAGAATGCATGTTTTGAGATCTATATACCCCTGTATTTCTGTTCAAAAACCTTATATGTGTGATACTTGCCATAGAGCAAAACAAAGAAAACTCTCTCTCCCTTTAAGTAATTCCAATACTTCTAATATCTTTGATCTTTTACATATGGATATTTGGGGCCCTTATTCTATTATTTCCATGCATGGTTTTCGATATTTTTTAACTATTGTGGACGATTTTTCTCGTTATACTTGGGTAATTCCTATGTGCATGAAATCTGAAGTTAGAACACACATTATTAGTTTTTATCTTATGTTGAAAATCATTTTCACACCACTGTCAAAACTATACGCACTGATAATGGTGCTGAATTTGCCATGAATAATCTGTTTTCTTCTAAAGGCATAATCCATCAAAAAACTTGTGTTGAGACACCGAAACAAAACGGTATTGCCGAACGTAAACACCAACATATTCTTAATGTTACTCGTGCTTTGCTTTTTCAAGCCAATTTACCCCCATCTTTTGGCAATTTGCTGTTTTGCATGCTGTTTTACTAATTAATTGTATTCCAACCCCTTTATTGCAAAACATGACTCCTTACGAAAAGTTACATGGCTTTCTTTATGATATTTCTTCTTTGCGTGTTATCGGTTGTCTTTGTTATTCTAGCACTATTACTTCTCACAGAAAGAAACTTGATGACAGATCTGTGTTTGGTATTTTTTTAGGTTTTCAACCTCACACTAAAGGTTACCTTTTTTCTTAATCTTAAAAATCATAAAATTGAGATCTCAAGACATACTGTCTTTTATGAAAATATCTTTCCATATAATTTGAAAGATGATAAAAATGATAGTCCCAACAATTTGTCTCTGCCTATTCCAAAGTCTTACAATTCAAACTATGATTTTTTTTTCTGACAATTGCAATACTGCTACTGAGCTCATTATACCCACTGGATATATGACTAATCCTTCACCAAGGAGATCAACCAGGGCAAAGAGACCTCCCGCTTACCTTCAGGACTTCAATATTGATCCGTCATCTACAAACAGTATAAGTACTAAATATCCCATTACTGATTTTGTATCATATTCTGCTTTATCTCCTAATTTTAAAAGTCTTATTGCTTCCTTTTCTTCTTCTATTGA
Source organism: Phaseolus vulgaris (assembly GCF_000499845.2). Lineage (NCBI taxonomy): Eukaryota > Viridiplantae > Streptophyta > Magnoliopsida > Fabales > Fabaceae > Phaseolus > Phaseolus vulgaris. Next base: position 61,614 of record NW_027174139.1, on the reverse strand, counting down.
ACCCAAAAATTATGAGGATGCTTCCAAACATGACTGCTGGAAAAAGGCCATGGCGGACGAACTAGAAGCTCTCTCAGCTAATCATACATGGATTCTTGTGCCTCTGCCAACGGGAAAGAAAGCAATTGGATGCCGATGGATTTACAAACTCAAACACAAATCTGATGGCACGATTGATCGCTACAAAGCACGCCTCGTTGCCAAGGGTTACGCACAACTTGAAGGACTCGACTTCCTTGACACCTTTGCCCCGGTCGCAAAGCTGACTACCCTGCGCTTGTTACTTGCGCTGGCTGCTTCTCATAATTGGAATCTGAAACAGCTAGATGTTAACAACGCCTTTCTTCATGGAGAGTTACTTGAAGAAGTCTACATGAAGCCACCACCTGGAGTTGTTGTTCCTAATTCCAATATTGTCTGCAAACTGCAACGCTCCCTCTATGGTCTACGTCAGGATGGCAGACAATGGTACGCCAAATTATCCAGTTTTTTACTTAATAATGGTTACATTATATCTACTGCTGATCATTCATTATTCTTAAAAACTACCAATAATCACATAACTGCTCTTCTTGTGTATGTTGATGACATTGTTCTCAACGGGAACAATATTGAGGAAATCACCCACATCACCAATCTGCTGCATCAACATTTTAAAATCAAGAATCTGGGCGATCTCAATTTCTTCCTTGGTCTGGAAGTTGCCAGAAACAGCACTGGAATCCACCTTTCACAATGCAAATATACCATGGATCTTCTTCATGAATCAGGAATGCTTGGATGTGCCCTTGTTCCAACACCTATGGTTCATTCTTCACCTCCATCTAGCACTCAAGGTGTCCCTCTAGATGCTGCAGAATCATCCTCTTACCACCAAAGACTGCTAGGACGCCTTATCTACTTGACAAACACAAGACCAGACATTGCCTTCAGCGTGAACAAGCTCAGCACCTACCACCGTTCATCATCAGGCTGTTTTTCGCATCCTTCGATACCTCAAGAATGCACCTGGCCATGGAATTTTTCTTTCAGCAGCAAGCACAACCCAACTCAAGGCATACAATGATTCAGATTGGGCAACTTGTACTGAGACAAGAAAATCAGTTACAGGTTTCTCTATTTATCTAGGCGACTCTCTCATTTCCTGGAAATCAAAAAAGCAACAGACCATATCCAGAAGTTCATCAGAAGCTGAGTATAGAGCTCTCGCAGCCACCACTTGTGAGATACAATGGCTATCCTATCTGCTCCATGATTTCCACATTCCTTTCATTCAACCAGCCACACTTTACTGTGATAATCAGTCAGCAATACAAATTGCTTCCAATCAAGTATTCCATGAATGGACCAAACATATAGAAATCGACTGCCATCTGGTTAGGGAAAAACTACATGCTGGACTGATCAAGTTACTTCCCATCCCTTCTTCCACGCAGATAGCAGATATATTCACTAAGCTTTTACCTCCTTCCATCTTTAACGTGCTTCAATCCAAGCTGGGAATGAAGAACTTATACTCCCAGCTTAAGGGGGGGGGGGTGATAAAGAAAATATGTTATGTTTTTATTGGGCCTTTCTGTTTTTTGGGCCTCTGGATCTTTGGGCTTTTATTTCTGTTTTTCCTTTCCAACACCATATATTCACTCTTGTAATGCTTTGACAGTTTGGTTTTTTCAGTAATATTGAATTGATATTCCTTTTTCCCTTTCTTCTTCTTTTTCACGACATTGCTTTACCCTCTCTCTGTTCTACTCATTGCAACCTTAGGGTTTATCTACCTCTTGCTTCTTGTTTCTCTCTTGTTAATCAGAGCTTCTTCCTTGGACTCATTTCAAGCTTCCGCAGGTTTGCTCTATCAATTGCATAGTCTTGCGTCGACTCTGTTAATCCTCTCCGTCAACTCCCTTAAACAACAACACGCATTATTCCGATTAATCTTAGCAGTTCAATGTCGAATTAGAAACATTACATTTATAAGAAACACACAAGGATTGCGATAAGAGGTCTTACATCCAAATGACGGTGGGAAGAGTGGGACGCTACGAATCAAATTTTTGTTACCTCTCTTCTCCGCTACGAATCTTCAGTTCAGACATTTGTTTGAAAAACCCTAGAAGTTGAAGGTTTCTTCTCTTTGTATTAGAAAAAAATATATATATTGATTTTAACACAGATATAGTTTATTGTTTCAAATAATTTTTAAGTAATATGGTCTATTAAAAATATGTGCTTGTATTAAAAAATATTGATAATCATGAACTAAGAAATGAATGTTATTTTAACTTTCAATATAATAAATTATTTAGAATAAATTTAAAATGAATAGGAATAATTGTTTGAAAACTTATTTTATAAAATATTTAAATAATATTGCGTATCTCATTCTACATAATCAATTATATATTATTCTCAATCAAATCTAAACATAATCAATTATATATTGTTTTGAACAAATCAATATTTAATATCTGTTGCGTGATATTTTTATTAAACCTGAAAATCTTAATTCTATGAATCACTTCACGTGGAAATATGGTCTAATTTCTCAGTAGACATGGTTATCCAATAAGAAAAAAGCAATACTTTGTTTACCTCAAATTAAAAATATTATTAAAAAACTAATTATTACAGTGTCTTTTAAAAGAGGAAAATGATTGCCTTTTTTTCCCTTTTTATCTTTCTCTTAAATACAATTTAAATTTTAAAATTATTGCAATCTTAATCTTGAAAAGATAATGTAATATTGATAAGATGAGTGAGATTTTCAAGAAAAAAAATATATTTTGAAATAGATTTAATCAAAATGATAGAAATCTTAAAAATATATATATGTTTTTAGGAATTTGTTAAAAATCAAGAAATCTTATCCTATCTTTATATTATATTCAACCCTGTTTTTCATTTATATGAATTTATTAGAAGATTTATTTTTCTGTTTAGATTTTGTTGCAACCTTATTATAAATAGACAGAGGCTTGTGCATGTTCTTCATTCAACATGGGAACCGTAGAAGGAAGAGTGCATTCGTACCACTATGAGATGGGAACTGAAGAAGTGGGAGTGAAGATCAAACCCACAGACATATTGAGGGTTGATGTGGCTATCATTGTTCGATATTATAATCATCATCTACATGCTATTCAAACATCAACCTTATTAAAAACTTCAACTCCCATTAGCTGTCAGAATTTCTTTGAAAATAATGCAGATTTCTTGAGGAGTGTGTTGTTCGACCCACGCTGTTCTTACTGCTTCATCCCAGAAATTGTTTACCCAGCATCGCAAAAAATTGTTAATATGATTCAAGGAGCCTTGGAATTTGGTGGTGATTCTGAGTCTGTGGATTCAGAATGCAAAGAATTGCCTTTGAATTTAGACATCATCGTGGATGTAGTTGCAGATGTAGAATGCGACGAGGAAGAGGAAGAGGTAGAGATAGATGTAGAGGAAGAGGTAGAGACAGATGTAGAGACAGAGGAAGAGACAGAGGAAGAGACAGAGGAAGATACAGAGGAAGAGATGGAACATTATGCAGCAACGATTCCAGCATCTGCAGAAGCCATTGATTCACTTAAAACGTTCTCAATTTCACCTTTCTTGAAAATGGAAACTGAGAAGTGCAGTATTTGCTTGGAAAATGTTGGCTTTAGAGAGAATGAAGAGAATGTGAAGTTATCGTTGTTGCCATGTGAACATGTTTTTCATCATCTCTGTATTGTAAAGTGGTTGCAGACAAGTCACACTTGTCCGTTATGTCGTTATCCTATGCTTGTTAGTCATAATTGATTTATTTTATTTTTTAAAAAAAATTGTATTTTGTACAATATAAGAATGAAGATTACATAGCTTTTAGTTTTTATATACATTTTACTTCAAAGATTCACAATTTAGCATTTAATTTATTTAACAAATAATGTGAGGTTGCATGACATATTTTTGCTGACTAAAACTGTAAGAAAACACGCCAGTGTGACTGCAAAAACTAGTGAGATCGGATCAACGTTCCTGCAGCAAGGATGACTTCTCTTTATTCTATTTTTTTTCTACTACAACTGAAAAAAAACAAATTATTACAGTGTCTTTTAAAAAAAATTTAAAAAAAATCTGATTTTAACCCTCTTTTTTTAAAATTGTATAGAAAAAATGTGTACATGATTTGTAAATAATTATACAAATTACTCCATATTTAAAATTTAAAATTAATAATATTTTTTTAATATTAAAAATAAAATAAAATAAAGCAATTATAAGAATAAGTAGTTATTTAGTAAATATTTAAAAAACAGAAAATTACTGAAATATTCAAAAATAAAATAATAAAATAAAATATTAATAAAGATAAAATAAATAAAAAATTGTGTACATAGATAATGATTCTCAAAATTTCATTTTTTTTATAACATACAAATTATATAAATTAATTAAAAATTATTTGAAAAAAAACTCGTGTGAATATTGGATCTTTTTACACCATTATAGATCCTGGAGCTAATTGGTCTATAAAAATAGATTCTTTAGAATAAAAGAGGAAAATGATTGCGTTTTTTTCCCTTTACATCTTTCTCTTAAATATAATTTAAATTTAAAAATTATTGCAATCTTAATCATTCCTTGAAAAGATAATATGAGTCACTTTATAAAAATCTTAAATATATATATATATATATATATATATATATATATATTTAGGCCTTTGTTACAAAATCAAGAAATCATATCCCTCTCATTATATTATTTAACTAATTTAACTTTTATTTTATTTTATGGTATCAAACAAATTAACTATAAATTTTTCACTAATTTATTCTCTTTTTATTTTTTTCAATTCAAACAATATCATGTTTTCACTATTTTATATGTGTTTAATTCATTAATCACTTTTAACTTTTTTTTAAATAAAAACTTTCATTCATCATTGTGCAACTTAAGATCTCAACTAGGTTGACACCTCAAGTAACAACAATTATTTGTCATCACATGAAACAAATATTATAAGAAAAAGAAAAAAAGAAAGAAAATACAAAAATACGAGTGACTAGACCAAAACTTTGTAGGAACTAATTTGAAAGAAATAAAATAAGGCAAAAGGTTGTAGCAACTGATTGAACGTAATTGCACAAAATTGTAAAACTGAATCTTATTCATTTTGATTTACTCAATCATATATATAATAAAATAAAATTACAATTACTGTAAGCTATAAAATAAGAATACTAACAGACCTGTATACTAACCATTAATGCAATATAATGGTAAAATAGTTTAAGGTAATAAAATCAGAATTAATAATAATAAAATCTGAATAACCAACATCCTCCCTTAATTTTGATTTGGAACAACTTTCCCGATTTACTTCGCAATCTTGAAGATGTACAGGTTGTTGTTGCTGCCTTCTTGGTCGCTCCATCATAGATGCAATTGGAGTTGCAACTTACAACTTCTGGTTGAACTGCCTCTTCAGGTTCAAAACATCATCGTTCAAAACATAAATATATCGTTTTTTCGAATCCATTTCAACTGCTGCATTCCATTGCCATTCCTCATCTTCGGCAAATGTAACATCACGACTGATAATCACCTTCTTTGTCATTGGATTGTACAGTTTGTATCCCCATGCTTATATCCAATGAAAATGGTCTTCACTGCCTTATCATCCAACTTCGATCTTGTTGCCTTGGGGACATGAGCATAAGTAATTGACCCCAAATACCTTCAAGTGTTGCACATTGGGTTTGAATCCACTTCATGCCTCAATCGGAGTTGTGTTAGGAACACTCCGAGTGGGTGATCTGTTTATCAAATATACCGCACATGTTACGGCCTTAGCCCAAAAATAATTTGGCATACCTTTCGCTTTAAGCATGCTCCTCGCCATGTCCATGATTGTTCTATTCTTTCTCTCAGCAAACTCTGTTGTGTTGAGGTGTGTAGGGGCAAGTTATGTTATGTTGCAACCCAAGTTATTCAAATGTCTCTTGAATTCATTAGACTTGTACTCACCTCCTTCATCACTACGCACCATCTTGATTTGTCTGCCACTCTCTCTTTCAACAAATGCTTTAAATATTTTAAAGCAGTGAAACACCTCATCCTTGCTTTTCAATACATAAATCCAGGTTTTCCTTGAAAAATCATCAATAAAGGTTAAAAAATACTTATTACCTCCCACTGATGATATGTTCATCGGGCCACAAACATCTGTATGAACAAGCTCCAAAGGAAATTTTGCACGCCAAGGCTCCTTAACAAATAGTATCCTGTGATTCTTTCCAAAAATGCAAGCCTCACACAATTGATCAGGGTTTTGAATATGGGGTAAACCATTCACTAAATTTCTTTTGGAAAGATTTTCCAAACTCTGCAAATTTAAGTGTCCAAAGCGTAAATGCCATAACCACGATTCATTATTCACTATTGCATTCAAGCACTTGAAATCACCCATATGAATATCTACTAGAAACATGCATTTTTTGATAAAAGGATTTAAGAATCAAACTACCTTTTTTTTATCAAAAATTGTTAATTTATTTTCAACTATGTGCATCACATAACCCTTCTCGGCAAGCTGCCCCATACTCAACAAATTACTTTTCATATCAGGTACATAGAAAACATCATAGATGTACTTGTGATCACCATTCTTCAATGTGATAAGAATTTGTCCTTTTCCAGTCACCGGAATGAACTTGCCATCACCGAATTTCACTTTTGTGCGAAATGAGTCATCCAAATCTGCAAACAACTCCTTCTTACCACACATGTGATTTGTGCAACCTGTATTCAAATACCAAGTCTGATTGTTTGGGGTTTTATTTGATGTGGCTGCCATTAGTATTGTATGATCCTCTTCATCTTGTACATGATTACTCTCGTCTTGAGCACAATTGGCAGCATGATTATCACCTTTTGATATGCACTCATTTGCATAATGGCCATGTTTATGGCAATTATAACACTCAACATTTAATTTATTATAAATGTCACCTCGTCCTCCGCGACCACGTTCCCCGCGCCAAGCGCCTCCATGATTCTGGCCACCACGACCTTTGTTGAAATAGCTACCATGTTTATGATAGGAGCTACCAATTGAGGTTTGTGCTTGTAAAGCCTGTTCAATTGGTTTTTCAATCTTATTGTCATTCATCCGCTGCTCATGCGCTCGTAGAGAACCAGACAATAACCTTACTGTCATTTTTTAAATGTCATTGGTCTCTTCAATTGCGGCAACAACATGTTCAAATCTGAGAGTTAAAGATCTCAAAATCTTTTCCACCTTTGCCTGCTCCGAATGTGTTTCACCATTGGTCTTCATCTGATTTGTCAAGGCAAGAACTTTATTTATATAGACATCAATAGTCTCTGTGGTTTCCATCTGCAGCAATTCATATTGGCATCTTAGGGTTTGAAGACGCACTCTCTTGATCTTGTCATCACCTTTATAATTGGTTGACAAAATTGTCCAAGCAGTTGTTGCTCCTTCTATCTGCTCAAGCAATGATGACTTCTCTTTATTCTATTTTTTTTCTACGAAAAAAAAAACAAATTATTACAGTGTTTTAAAAAAATCTGATTTTAACACTTTTTTTTAAATTGTATAGAAAAAATGTGTACATGATTTGTAAATAATTATACAAATTACTCCATATTTAAAATTTAAAATTAATAATATTTTTTATAATATTAAAAATAAAATAAAATAAAACAATTATAAGAATAATAAGTTATTTAGTAAATATTTAAAAAATAGAAATTTATTGAAATATTCAAAAATAAAATAATAAAATAAAATATTAATAAAGATAAAATAAAAATAAATTTGTGTACATAGATAATGATTCTCAAAATTTATTTTTTTATAACATACAAATTATATAAATTAGTTAAAAATTATTTGAAAAAAAACTCGTATGAATATTGGAACTTTTTAGACAATTATAGATCCTGGAGCTAATTGGTCTATAAAAATAGATTATTTAGAATAGAAAATGATTGCGTTTTTTTCCCTTTATATCTTTCTCTTAAATATAATTTAAATTTAAAAATTATTGTAATCTTAATCATTCCTTGAAAAGATAATGTAATATTGACAAGATGAGTCACTTTTTCAAGAAAAAAATATTTTAAAATAGATGATAAAAATCTTAAATATATATATATATATTTAGGCATTTGTTACAAAATCAAGAAATCATATCCCTCTCATTATATTATTTAACTAATTTAACTTTTATTTTATTTTATGGTATCAAACAAATTAACTATAAATTTTTCACTAATTTATTCTCTTTTTATTTTTTTCAATTCAAACAATATCATGTTTTCACTATTTTATATGTGTTTAATCCATTAATCACTTTCAACTTTTTTCTAAATAAAAACTTTCATATTAGGCATCATTATGCAACTTAAGATCTCAACTAGACTAACACTTCAAGTAACAACAATTATTTGTCATCACATGAAAAAAGTATTATAAAAAAAAATACAAAAATACAGAGGACTAGACCAAAACTCATATGTTAACAAAAACAATACATAGGTAGACTATACATATTCCTAAAGAATTCTAAGAATAGACAAGATGAAAGTCTATTATACCAATGAAAAGATTCTCTATGAATAAATCATAAATTATTCAACTTATCAGCACACGCATCCTCTTCATGAAAAATATGAGTAACCCTAAACTTAATTTTTCCACAGTAGTTAAGACAAACATTTTATCGATTACAAAGCATCCAAGGAACATTTGTACTGACAGTAAAGGCAGCACAAACCAAAGCAAAATCAGATTCTAGCCAGACATTAGTAAATCCCATCTTTTGAGCTTCCTCCATAACATGTATAACCCCATAAAACTAAGCATTCAGAAAAAAAAAAAAGTTTTAACTATTTTATCTTTGTTTTATTTTTCTTACTTCTTTCCCGACTCAAATAAAGTGGAACAAGATATTTTGTCTCAAACAAACCTTTTGATAATGAGACCATATTTACAATAGTGGGCTTTTGTTCATGCTGAGAAAGGATTTATAGAGTAAAATAATGAAAATATATTTTGTAGTTTAAATAGGATATCATTTCTTATAGTCTACAAATTTTATTTTTTTTAATCTTTCAGTTGTGTAAAATGTTAATTTTTATTTCTAAGATACATTATGTTAATTAATGACATGAATGATGGAGAAAATCATTATATATATTAGTATATATCCGCATTTTTAACTTTTATCATTATTATGTTTTCATTTTTTTCAAAATAAAAAAAAAGAAAAAATAACAGATAAACCAAAATAATAAAAATAGATAAAAATTATTATTTTTAAGAGAGATGAAAATATAAAAAATAAAACTCTTTCACTCCTAATAAACGGGTACAAATTACTCCACATTTAAAATTGATAATTGTTTTTATTAATATTAAATTTTTTTTTTTTTTAATTAATTATAAAAATAATTTATTCAAAATAAAATAAAATAACAAAATAAAATAAAAATAAAGATAAAATAAAAATAAATTTGTGTACATAGATAATGATTCTCAAAATTTCAATTTTTTTATAAGATACAATTATATACATTAATTAAAAAATATTTTAAAAAAAGCCACATTCTCGCCAGGATAAAAGAGGAAAATGATTGCGTTTTTCCCCTTTTTATCTTTCTCTTAAATCTAATTTAAAATTTAAAATTATTGCACTCTTAATCATTCCTGGAAAAGATAATGTAATATTGATAAGATGAGTCAGGTTTTCAAGAAAAAACATATTTAAAATAGATTTAATCAAAATGATAGAAATCTTAAAAATATATATATTTGTTTTTAGGCATTTGTTATAAAATCAAGAAATCATATCCTATTATCATTATATTATATTCAATTTTATTTTTCGTTTAAATGAATTTATTAGAAGATTTATTTTTCTGTTAAGATTTTGTAGCAACCTTATTATAAATAGAGAGAGTCTTGTTCATGTTCTTCATTCAACATGGGAACCGTAGAAGGAAAAGTGCATTCGTACCATTGTGAGATGCGAACTAAAGAAGTGAGAGTGAAGATGAAACTCAAAGACATATTGAGGTTTGATGTGAATATCATTGTTCGATATTATAATCATCATCTACATGCTACTCAAACATCAACCTTATTGAAAACTTCAATTCCCATTAGCTTTCAGAATTTCTTTGAAAATAATGCAGATTTCTTGAGGAGTGTGTTGTTCGACCCACGTTGTTCTTACTGCTTCATCCCAGAAATACTTGATCCAATATCAGCAAAAATTGTTAATATGATTAAAGTAGCCTTGGAATTTGGTGGTGGTCCTGAGCCTGTAGATTCAGAATGCAAAGAATTTCCTTTGAATTTAAACATCATCGTGGATGTAGTTGCAGATGTAGAAAGTGAAGAGGAAGAGGAAGAGGAAGAGGAAGACGTAGAGACAGAGGTAGAGGCAGAGGTAGAGGAAGAGGCAGAGGTAGAGGAAGATGTAGAGACAGAGGTAGAGACAGAGGAAGAGACAGAGGAAGAGATGGAAAAAATTGTAGCAATGATTCCAGCATCTGCAGAAGTCATTGATTCCCTCAAAACATTCTCAATTTCACCTTTCTTGAAAAAGGAAACTGAGAAGTGCAATATTTGCTTGGAAAATGTTGGCTTTAGAGAGAATGAAGAGAATGTGAAGTTATCATCGTTGCCATGTGAACATGTTTTTCATCATCTTTGTATTGTAAAGTGGCTGCAGACAAGTCACACTTGTCCGTTATGTCGTTACCCTATGCCCGTTCGTAATAATTGATTTGTTTTATTTTCAAAGATAAATTGTATTTTTTATGAAATAAGAATGAGGATTACATAGTTTTTGTTTTTGTATACATTTTACTTCAAAGATTCACAATTTAGCATTTAATTTATTTAACAAATATTTGCCTAGATTTTGGATGAGTTGTTCAATTAGGAGTTGTATTGGTCGGGAGTGCTTGAGATCTCGATCGCGAACACTTTAGTGTGATAACTCAGTTGGTCAGGTCCATTTGGAAAATACCTAGCTTGTATGTTAAAAAGATAATTAAAATAAAATGACATAGAGAATAACCAAATTAGTTTGGTGTATATATTTTAGATGTAAATAAAAATTGTTAAAGATAAAAATTACATGAACTCGTAAAATGAAGGCACATCTTAACAAAATATTCTTGTTGATGAAATTGTTGAAGGAAAGCCTATAAAAAGGGGTTGAGACCTTGAGTAAAGGTAAGTTTTTTTGAGAACTATACAGTGATACAAATTTTACATTTTGATATTCATAGTTTGAATGTTCTTAGTGATATCTTCAGGGTGTGATCAGCCGATGAACTCCACTCGCCACAAAGCCCTAGCATCTTGGTTCAACAATATCAAGCAAAGCCGCTTCAACTCGAAATCCATTTCTTGTCTGACTTTATCAAAGTTCGGCGAGAACAAAAGTATTTTTGAATGTGAATAATTTTTTTTATTGTTGTAAAATTCTAAAACTTTTCTTTGAATTATATAATTTATTATTGAGTATATTCTAAAACTTTTCTTTGAATTATGTAATTTATTATTGAGTATTGGAAGATACTGAGATAATATACGCATAGTAAGGGTTATGTTTTTATAGATTTGAGCATATTAAGATTTTCTGCATATAAAATAGATTTTGAAGAAAATAAATTGGATGGATATTTCAGAGAATAACATGATAACAAGTTAGAAAAATAACTCATTTATTAAATGATTTATTCTTATATTATAAACATGGATTTTATTTTGGAGCAAGATCAAGTATATAAGATATTCTCGTTCTTAGGCACGCGTCCTGTAAATAATATCATATACTTTATTTATTTATTTTTGTTCCCCTTTTAATACTATTTTTTATTCTAATTTCAAATTTAGTTTGATTTATATTTTAAATATGGATAAATTCTATCAATTTGAACTTTTTCAAAGAAATTGAATTTCTATATTATTGTAATATTAATTCATTTTTATTATTATCAATTATAAAATACTAATAGGCCGAATTTCTTATGAGCTTGATGAATAATAATAAATAATATATATAACTAATTTATTCAATCTTTTATCTCAATGACTATATAACTGATTTTTTAGAAACAGTACATACTTAATCAAATATATCGTATTCATAAAATAATATGAAAAACCTATTCATAATATAATATGAAAGTACTTTAAATGTGGTAGGTAATGATGTGATTCCACTAGCCATATAGAGAATGATTCTTGACCTTCTTAGGAATCACCTTGAGTTGGACATTATAGAGGCACTTTTCTTAGAGTTGGATCATTTGTTCCAAGACAAGAACTCACCAAAAACTAGTACCAAATCCCAAACTCATTTGGATGAACCAATTTTAGTCAAATTGAACCAAAAAAGAAGAGAAACTAAAAGGAACAACAGAATTGAAATTAAAAGGCAAGAACAGAACATAGGTGCTGGAAAAACAGAAAAACCAAACCAAAAAAACTCAAGATCACAAGACAACATGAACAATTGAAAGAGAAGAAAGGAAGGAGAAGAGAGTGCTCATGAAGATGGAAGAATGTTGGATGATCTCGCCACTAGAAGTGTGGAATGCTCCTAGATAAGAGTGATGCCGCCACTTGAGGACTCCATTGATCCATCAAGATAAGACTAGAGAAAAAGGCTCCAAAAGCTCTCCAAAGTTCACTCAATTTGAGTAGAGTTTTCTTAGATTAATTCAAATCTGAATTTTACAAAGGAAGCACCTCTATTTATAGCCTAAGGTGCTGAAAAATAGGTGGGAAATTTCAAATAAACTCATTTGAAATTCCCACAAAAAACAAGTCACATGGGAGGTGTGACCTTTTTCTACTATGACACCTCCCAAAAACTACACCTACACCTATCTACTAATACACCCCCCCTCCTAAAGCTCCTAACTAAAGCCTAAAAGATGCTAAAACAAAAGAGGTTTCTAATGTTTCCCTCTAAGCACCTTCAACTAAAGAAATTACAAAAAGAGAAAATAAATGTCCTCTAGCTCCCAAAGCTTTGAACATGCTTGTTGTAATCCTTTGAGGTGGACTTTGACCACCATGGGCGTCCTCCATTTGTGCCTCCACCTCTTCTTGATCTTGTTGATTGGCCTCCATGTCCTCTTGAGCTTGATCTCCATCATACTCCCCGAGTTGGAGAGAATTCGACCACGAATTCTGGAGACCTACAGAAAAGGGAGTTAGATCGCTGACATTAAAAGTATGACTACCTAAGAATGTATCAGGCATATCTAACTCATAAGCATTGTCATTAATCCTCTTGAGGACTTGGAAAGGTCCATCCCCTCGAGGCATTAGTTTGGACTTCCTTTGAGTAGGAAAACGATCCTTCCTCAAGTGAAGCCAAACCCAATCGCCCTCATCAAACAACAATGCTTTTCTCCTTTTATTGGCAAGTTCAGCATACTTGCCAACCTTCTTCTCAATTCTCTTCTTGATGTCTTTATGCAAAGTTTTCACAAAAGAAGCCTTTTCATCCCCATCTTTGCACAAGACATCTCCAAGAAGGGGAATAGGAAGAAGATCAAGAGGTGTTAGGGGATTAAACCTATAGACCACCTCAAAAGGAGAATGGGAGGTGGTAGAATTTACTACTCGGTTATATGCAAACTCAACATGGGGTAGTAAATTCTCCCACACTCTAGGATTCCCCGAAATAAAGCATCTCAATAGTTGTCCCAAAGTTCTATTCACCACCTGGCAAGTGGTAGAAAATAAAAGCTTAGTTCCAAGCTTGCCCCACAAGGTCTTCCAAAAGTGACTCAAGAACTTAGGATCTCTATCGGACACTATAGACCTAGGAATCCCATGCAAGCGAACCACTTCTTGAAAGAAGAGGTTTGCAATGTGGCATGCATCATCCACTTTGTGGCAAGGAATAAAGTGAGCCATCTTTGAAAAATGATCCACTACCACAAAAATGGAGTCCTTTCCCTTTGATGTCTTGGGTAAGCCTAAGATGAAATCCATAGATATATCTACCCAAGGCATTGAAGGGATAGGAAGAGGAGTATAAAGACCATGGGGATGCATTTTAGACTTAGCTTTGCGGCAAGCTATGCATTTATCACACAAACTATGAACATGTTTATGCATATGTGGCCAAAAGAAATGTTCATGCAACACATCCAAAGTTTTAGCAACCCCAAAATGTCCCATTAAACCCCCCTCATGAGCTTCTCTAACAAGAGATAATCTAATAGAGCTTTGGGGAACACAAAGACGTTTTCCTTTAAAAAGAAAGCCATCTTGAATAAAAAAGTCTTTGTGTCCTCCTTTAAGACACTCTTGATAGATGGGAGAAAAATCAAGGTCATCATGATAAAGTTCCTTAATGTGATCAAAACCAAGATATTGAGAGGTTAAAAGATTTAGCAAGGTGTATCTTCTAGAAAGAGCATCCGCCACAATATTTATTTTGCCTTGCTTGTGTTTGATCACATAAGGAAATTGCTCAATGAATTCCACCCACTTAGCATGCCTCTTGTTAAGTTTGTTTTGGCTTTTCAAACATTTAAGAGATTCATGATCACTATGTATCACAAACTCTTTGGGAAAAAGATAGTGTTGCCAAGTAAACAAAGCCCTAACAAGTGCATATAATTCCTTATCATAGGTGGAATAGTTGAGATGACTTCCCTTCAATTTCTCACTAAAATAGGCTATGGGGTGGCCCTCTTGAAGGAGAACAACCCCAATACCTATGCTTGAAGCATCACACTCAATCTCAAATGTCTTAGTGAAATTAGGAAGGGCCAAGATGGGAGCATTAGTCAATTTTTCTTTCAAAGTATCAAAAGCATTTTGTTGTGCTTCTCCCCAATGAAAGACCACATCCTTTTTCACTATGTCATTGAGTGGTGCGGCAATGGTACCAAAGTTTGGGACAAATCTTCTATAGAAAGAAGCAAGCCCATGAAAACTTCGGACCTCATTCAAAGATTTCGGTGTAGGCCAATTTTGAATGGCCACCACCTTTGTTTTGTCCACATGGACCTCTTTACAACTCACAACAAACCCTAGGAATTCTATATGATCAAGAGCAAACATACATTTAGCAAGGTTAGCATACAAATGTTCCTTCCTAAGGGTTTCCAAAACTTGCCTAACATGCAACCTATGGTCATTCAAAGATAAGCTATAAATGAGAATGTCATCAAAGTAAACCACAACAAACTTACCAATGAAAGGTCTAAGAACATGATGCATAAGGCGCATGAAGGTACTTGGTGCATTAGTTAAACCAAAAGGCATAACTAACCACTCATATAAACCAAAGTTGGTCTTAAAAGCCATCTTCCATTCATCACCCGGTTTGATACGGATTTGATTGTAGCCGCTTTTAAGATCAATCTTTGAAAAGATTTTAGAACCATGTAATTCATCCAACAAATCATCTAATCTAGGTATGGGATGCCTATACTTAATGGTTATGTTATTTATGGCCCTACAATCCGAACACATTCGCCATGTGCCATCCTTTTTTGGCACTAAGAAGATAGGCATAGCACAAGGACTCATGCTATCTTGCACCCACCCTTTCTCAATCAAAGCCTCAACTTGTTGGCGAATTTCCTTGGTTTCACTTGGATTGGTCCTATATGCTGGACGATTTGGTAAAGAAGAGCCCGGTATCAAATCAATTTGGTGCTCAATCCCTCTCAAAGGTGGAAGTCCATTTGGAGGATCTTGAAACACATCTTGGAACTCTTCTACCAAATTTTCCAAGCAATGAGAACTATCAACAAGTGATTCTACTCTAAGAGTTCTAGGGATGGCTAAAAAAAGAGGATGATGAGCCACTATTTCCCTTTCAATTTCACGCCTAGACACAAGGAGTGTAGGCTTAGAACTCTTATCTTTTTTATCTTTTTCACTCTCCCTCTTTTTCTTCATGATAACTTGGTCCTCATGGACTTCTCTTGGAAAGAGAGATTTTAAAGTAACCTTGTGACCATGTAATTCAAAAGATAGTTTGTTGGTAAAGCCATCATGTAAAACTTTTCTATCAAATTGCCAAGGCCTTCCCAAAAGAACATGAGTGGCTTCCATGGGCACAACATCACATAATACCTCATCTTTGTATTTTCCAATGGAGAAATGGATGAGGACTTGTTTATTAACAATTATTTCTCCTACTTCACTAAGCCATTGTAATTTGTAGGGCTTTGTATGAGAGATAGTAGGCAATCCAAGCTTATCTACTACTCTTGTACTAGCCACATTTGCACAACTACCCCCATCCACTATCAAGGAACAAATGTTGTTTTGAATAAGACATCTTGTATGGAAAATATTTTCCCTTTGACTTTCATCAAAAGGTTGTGAAACTTGTCCAAGAAGTCTTCTCACAACTAACAAGTCCCCTTCAAGTGGACATTCACTCTCTTCCTCACTAGATGCATGAGAATGCAATGAATGCTTAGGAGAATCCGAATCATGCTCACTAACTACAACGCCCTCATGCATGTACATACTTCGTTTGGAAGGACAATTTGCAGCAATATGACCATAACCCATACATTTAAAGCATTTAGTATTAGATGTTCTAGTGGGAGACTTAGGTCTAGAAGTTGATGGCTTAGATTCCTTGGGTTTGAAAGAAGAATCTTTGGAAGGATGTTTAGAAAAAGAAGTTTTGTTTCTCCAAGACTTGGAGTAGTATCCATCATTGGAAGCATTTTTAAAAGTGTTTTTCTTAGCAAGTTGGGCTTCCACCTTCATTGCAAGATGAACTAAAGAGCCCAATGATGAATACTCTTGTAACTCAACAATGTCTTGAATATCCTTCCTAAGACCACTCACAAACCTAGCAACCATGGCTTCTTCACTTTCTTCTAATTCAATTTTAAGCAAAAGCGTCTCAAGCTCCTTATAATATTCATCCACATTTAGCGTGCCTTGTTGAAACCGTTGGAGTCTCAACATGAGGTCTTTCCTAAAATGTGGGGGCACAAACCTAGCGCGCATGTGATCCTTTAAAGAGTTCCAAGAGTCCACGGGAGGACCCTTGTGATAGATAATGTCCTTTACAATTCCATGCCACCATTTCATGGCATAATCACTAAACTCTAGGGTGGCTAGCTTGAGCTTATGCTCATCTTGGATCTCAAAAATTTGTTCACACTTAGCCTCCTAATCTAAATATACATTTGGATCACTAGAACCATTAAAACAAGGTAACTTGACCGAAGGAAGCTTGGACTTTGCATCATGATAGAAGCCATTGCCGTAGTGAATTCTTTCCCCTTGGTGATGATGTCTTTGTCCATGGACTTGGGGTGGAGGTCTCCTTCTCCTATGCTCATCTTCACGGCCAACATCATTTGAAGAAGCTCTTGAAGATGGTCTATGAGAATGATGTCCATCATGGATAGAAGGAGATGGTCTAGCTTGTTGGACCTCAAAATGTAATCAAGATTATCACACAATTACTCACCACAAGATGTATACAAGATAATACTCACTCTTTTAAAGAGATAAAGAAACAACATGTTATATAAACCAACTAGGTTTTGCAAACTAAAGTTTTATCTCTATATTCATAAGTTTGTCTCTTAATAGTTGTTGTTGTAAACAATCTTCTTTAACATCATCTTCAATATATAAAAATTTATGAAAAAGTTATTGCAAATATTTTTCTAACCATTGAAACATTAAAGATGGTCATTTTTTTATATTGTGTTTGTCCATGTTGATGTGTTGAGAGATACATAGATGTTTTTCATACAACATCAATTACATATTTTTTTTCAAGCAACAACTTAGTCCTTGACATAACTTACTAAACCTAAACCTAAGTCAGATGAACTATTATCCAAATTAGAGTAAAAGGTTGCTAGCGTGGAACAACATTAATACCTTTTTCAAAAACAATTTAATATCAGACCAATTAGAATAAAATTCTTTACTAGATAGAATAAATATTTATAATATTTAAATTGTACCATGAAATACTTAAAACCACAAATCTTTATTCAAGTATAAACTTAAGAGACAAAGATAAAGATAAGGTGAAAAAAAGAAGAAGTACTTTAGTCTTTCATGATCTAAGGTTAAGATAAAGATTACCTTCATATATTACACTTAGTTATGAAAACACTTAAATGGTCATTTGTGAAGACCATTTAATTGATTGACATGATTTTTTAAAAATTATTAAATTATTAAATTTTCATTTTTTGTTAATAAAAAAACTACCAACTTTAAAATTTGTTAAAATTTTGATAGCTAGTTAAATAATAATTTAAAAATTAGTTTATAATTTTTTATTAATAATAAAAATCTTTTAAATATCAATATTTTTTTAGTTTATAAAATAATATCCAATTTAGTCAATATAATAATTAATTATTTTTGTCTCTAAAATTGATTTATATTTAATATTTTTTTTGTGTATGACTTATTTTAAAATAAAATTATAAAATTATAAAATTATAAAATTAAAATAAATATAATATTATATATTTAAATAGAAATTAAAACTAAGAAACGAAACTTAAAATAAATAGCTGATCTTCTTAAACTTTTAGATAATAAGAAGTGGGAAAAATTTAGAATTTAAAATATATTTTAAAAAAATTTCTCTTCCATCCACTCAAATTACATAATTTATTTTTAAATAAGAGAATCAAACAAACTAGTTTAAAATAAAAATCATATTAAAAAGTAAATTTAAATTTAATTTAAATTTACATAAGATAATTTAAATTTAAGTTACATACATAATATAATTTGATGTAAGATAATTTAGAATCTTCAATACCACAAAATTAAAATATAACCCTTTTTAACATAATATTACAGATTTTTATATTTATCTACCAACATAATTTATTGTATATCCAAAATAAAACTATTAATAATAAAATAAATACCATTGTGACACAAAGAAAAAGAAAAAGCCTAATATGAATCACTTTATATATAATCATTCAAAGGTACGAAACTTGAACATCATTTTTCTACATCATAGTAAAACAAAATTAAATATATTTTTGGTCAAATTTTTTTATAAACATCTATTCTAATAGTTTAATTATGAATATTTAGGAAAGTAGTTTAAACTATAAACGAAAATTAATTTTAAAAAAAATATAAAAACAAAAATATTACGAAGTGGACTTTAAGCTTAACTCAATCTCATAAAATCGGCTTGAAATGACTCTGATACCATATGATGATGTGGATTTTAAGCCTAACTCAACCCCACAAAACCGACTCATAAGGTTGAGGTTTGCACCCACTTATATATAATGAAACAACGGTAAAATGATTGATAATAATAACATGAGCTTTTGAATCTACAGATAACGAACAATGTCTCGAGCAATTTCTTGAGCAACAGAAAAACAGATTAAAACCCATTTTGTTAGTGCCATCCAACATTTATATGCAACTCCAACAGCCATAGTTGATCTCATCTTCATTCTCATGTCTCTCTGCAAATTTGATTGAAGCCAAAAGAAGAATGAAACAAGAAAAATTAGCAGAGATTAGTAGAAGATGAAGGAAGTGAGATAAAAGATTAAAGGGTTATGTTTGAGCGTTTGCATTTGCTTAAATAATACTAATTATTTACTATGGTTTATCTTTTTTTAACTAGTATTAACTATGGTTACTGTGCTTACTTGTTATTAATTCACTATGAATAATCTCATAATCTCTAATTGAAAATAATATCTTTATTCCTACATGTTCTTCAAAATAAAGAAAATTATTAAATTTATTTAATTTAAAATATATAAATGAATATTTCTTTTAATCCCATGTATTTCATTAATGATATAAATCAATAATTAAGTAAGTTGTTGGATTTAAATTTTATGAATGCAAAAAATATAATGGGGTAGATAGATTTTGAAGAAAATAAATTGGATGGATACTTAAGAGAATAACATGATAACAAGTTAGAAAAATAACTCATTTATTAAATGATTTATTCGTATATTATAAACATGGATTTTTATTTTGGAGCAAGATCATGTATATAAGATATTCTCCATCTTTAGCACACGTCTTGTAAATAATATCATATACTTTTTTTATTTTTGTTTCCGTTATTATTTTTTATTCTAATTTAAAATTTAGTTTGATTTATTTTAAATTTAGTTTGATAAGATGAGTGAGTTTTCAAGAAAAAAATATTTTAAAATAGATTTAATCAAAATGATAGAAATCTTAAATATATATATATATATATTTAGGAATTTGTTACAAAATCAAGAAATCTTATCCTATCTTTATATTATATTCAGCTCTATTTTCTGTTTATATGAATTTATTAGAAGATTTATTTTTCTGTTTAGATTTTGCTTCAACCTTATTATAAATAGACAGAGGCTTGTGCATGTTATTCATTCAACATGGGAACCGTAGAAGGAAGAGTGCAGTCGTACCACTATGAGATGCGAACTGAAGAAGTGGGAGTGAAGATCAAACCCACAGACATATTGAGGGTTGATATGGCTATCATTGTTCGATATTATAATCATCATCTACATGCTATTCAAACATCAACCTTATTAAAAACTTCAACTCCCATTAGCTGTCAGAATTTCTTTGAAAATAATGTAGATTTCTTGAGGAATGTGTTATTCGACCCATCATCCCAGAAATTGTTAACCCAGCATCGCAAAAAATTGTTAATATGATTCATGTAGCCTTGGAATTTGATGGTGGTTCTGAGTCTGTGGATTCAGAAGGCAAAGAATTGCCTTTGAATTTAGACATCATCGTGGATGTAGTTGCAGATGTAGAATGCGACAAGGAAGAGGAAGAGGAAGAGGTAGAGGAAGAGGTGGAGACAAATGTAGAGACAGAGGAAGAGACAGAGGAAGAGATGAAACATTATGCAGCAACGATTCCAGCATCTGCAGAAGCCATTGATTCCCTTAAAACGTTATCAATTTCACCTTTATTGAAAATGGAAACTGAGAAGTGCAGTATTTGTTTGGAAAATATTGGCTTTAGAG
Organism: Phaseolus vulgaris; assembly: GCF_000499845.2. Classification (NCBI taxonomy): domain Eukaryota; kingdom Viridiplantae; phylum Streptophyta; class Magnoliopsida; order Fabales; family Fabaceae; genus Phaseolus; species Phaseolus vulgaris. The sequence continues at coordinate 40,578 of NW_027174139.1, read as the reverse complement.
AGAATGAAGAGAATGTGAAGTTATCGTCGTTGTCATGTGAACATGTTTTTCATCATCTCTGTATTGTAAAGTGGTTGCAGACAAGTTACACTTGTCCGTTATGTCGTTATCCTATGCTTGTTCGTCATAACTGATTTATTTTATTTTTAAAGACAAATTGTATTTTGTACCATATAAGAATGATGATTACATAGCTTTTAGTTTTTCTTTTCGTATACATTTTACTTCAAAGATTCACAATTTAGCATTTAATTTATTTAACAAATAATGTGAGGTTGCATGACATATTTTTGATGGTTAAAACTGTAAGAAAACACGCCACTGTGACTGCAAAAACTAGTGAGATCGGATCAACGTTCCTGCAGCAAGGATGACTTCTCTTTATTTTATTTTTTTCTACTACAACTGAAAAAACAAATTATTACAGTGTCTTTTAAAAAAAATTTAAAATTAACTATAAATTTTCACTAATTTTTTCTCTCTCTTTTATTCTTTTTAATCTCTGAGTCGCGTAAAATGTTAATTTTTAATGATAAAGAAAATATTAGCAGAAATACCGACACGAGAGTATATGTGTATTTTTTATTTTTATCATTATCATGTTTATATTATTTTTGTAAAAAAGTAAAAAATTTAAAATTAAAAGATAAGAAGGGATAACAACTAACTAAAATATAAAAGAGATAAAAACTATAACGTTTAAGAAAGATAAAGATATGAAAAGGAAAAAAGGGAAATGTTTATATTAAATTTTTTATGTTTGACAAACTACTCTATATTTAAAATTTAAAAGTAATATTTTTTTTTTAATATTAAAAATAAAATAATATAAATCAGTTTTCAATTAATTATAAGAATGATTAATTATTTAGTAAATATTGAAAAAATAAAAAATCACTGAAATATTCAAAATAAAATATTAATAAAGATAAAATAAAAATAAATTTGTGTACATACATAATGATTCTCAAAATTTCAATTTTTTTATAACATACAAATTATATAAATTAATTAAAAATTATTTAAAAAAAACTCGTGTGAATATTGAATATTTTTAGACAATTATAGATCTGGGAAGTAATTCTAATTGGACTATAAAAATATATTATTTAGGATAAACGAGGAAAATGTTTGCGTTTTCTTCCCTTTTTATCTTTCTCTTAAATATAATCTAACTTTTAAAATTATTGCAATCTTAATTATTTCTTAAAAAGATAATGTAATATTGATAAGATGAATCACTTTTTCAAGAAAAAAATATTTTAAAATAGATTTAATAAAATGATAGAAATCTTAAATATATATATATATTAGGAATTTGTTACAAAATCAAGAAATCATATCCCTCTCATTATATTATTTAATTAATTTAACTTTTATTTTATTTTATGGTATCAAACAAATTAACTATAATTTTTTCACTAATTTATTCTCTTTTTAATTTTTTCAATTCAAACAATATCATGTTTTCACTATTTTATATGTGTTTAATCCATTCATCACTTTCAACTTTTTTTTTAAATAAAAACTTTTATGTTAGGTATCACTATGCAACTTAAGATCTCAACTAGGCTGACACTAAGTAACAATCATTATTTGTCTATTATTTTTCTTCACATGAAAAAAGTATTATAAAAAAAAAATAAAAAAAATAGGGAGAATTAGACCAAAACTCATAATTTAACAAAAACAATATATAGATAAACGGTTACAAATTACTCCACATTAAAATTTAAAATTGATAATTGTTTTTATTAATATTAAAAAATAAAATAATTTTTTTTTAATTAATTATAAAAATAATTAGTTATTTAGTAAATAATTTATTCAAAATAAAATAATAAAATAAAATAAAATAAAAATAAATTTGTGCACATAGATAATGATTCTAAAAATTTCAATTTTTTTTTATAAGATACAATTATATACATTAATTAAAAAATATTTTAAAAAAAGCCACATTCTTGTCAGGATAAAAGAGGAAAATGATTGCGTTTTTTTCCCTTTTTATCTTTCTCTTAAATCTAATTTAAAATTTAAAATTTTTACAATCTTAATCATTCCTTGAAAAGATAATGTAATATTGAAAAGATGAGTCAGTTTTTCAAGAAAAAAATATTTTAAAATAGATTTAATCAAAATGATAGAAATCTTAAAAATATATATATTTGTTTTTAGGCATTTGTTATAAAATCAAGAAATCATATCCTATCATTATATTATATTCAATCCTATTTTTCGTTTATATGAGTTTATTAGAAGATTTATTTTTCTATTAAGATTTTGTAGCAACCTTATTATAAATAGAGGCTTGTACATGTTCTTCATTCAACATGGGAACCGTAGAAGGAAGAGTACATTCGTACCACTGTGAGATGCAAACTAAAGAAGTGGGAGTGAAGATGAAACTTAAAGACATATTAAGGGTTGATGTGAATATCATTGTTCGATATTATAATCATCATCTACATGCTATTCAAACATCAACCTTATTAAAAACTTCAACTCCCATTAGCTTTCAGAATTTCTTTGAAAATAATGCAGATTTCTTGAGGAGTGTGTTGTTCGACCCACGCTGTTCTTACTGCTTCATCCCAGAAATAGTTGACCCAGTATCAGAAAAAATTGTTAATATGATTAAAGTAGCCTTGGAATTTGGTGGTGGTCTTGAGTCTATAGAATCAAAATTCAAAGAATTGCCTTTGAATTTAGACATCATCGTGGATGTAGTTGCAGATGTAGAAAGCGAAGAGGAAGAGGAAGAGGAAGAGGTAGAGGAAGAGGAAGAGGAAGAGGAAGAGGAAGAGTTGGAGGAGGAAGAGGAAGAGGTAGATGAAGGTAGAGACAGAGGAAGAGATGGAGGTAGAGGTAGAGACAGAGGAAGAGACAGAGGAAGAGATAGAGGAAGAGGTAGAGGTAGAGGTAGAGGAAGAGGAAGAGGAAGAGGAGGAGGAAGAGGAAGAGGTAGATGAAGAGGAAGAGGAAGAGGTAGAGACAGAGGAAGAGATGGAGGTAGAGGAAGAGGAAGAGGAAGAGGAAGAAGTAGAGACAGAGGAAGAGACAGAGGAAGAGGTAGAGACAGAGGTAGAGGAAGAGGTAGAGGTAGAGGAAGAGGAAGAGGAAGAGGAAGAGGAAGAGGTAGAGGTAGAGGAAGAGGAAGAGGAAGAGGAAGAGGAAGAGGAAGAGGAAGAGGAAGAGGAAGAGGAAGAGGAAGAAGAAGAGGTAGAGGAAGAGGTAGAGGAAGAGGAAGAGATGGAGGTAGAGACAGAGGTAGAGATGGAACATTATGCAACAACGATTCCAGCATCTGTAGAAGTCATTGATTCCCTTAAAACGTTCTCAATTTCACCTTTCTTGAAAAAGGAAACTGAGAAGTGCAATATTTGCTTGGAAAATGTTGGCTTTAGAGAAAATGAAGAGAATGTGAAGTTGTCATCGTTGCCATGTGAACATGTTTTTCATCATCTCTGTATTGTAAAGTGGCTGCAGACAAGTCACACTTGTCCGTTATGTCATTACCCTATGCATGTTCGTAATAAGTTGGACCATACGATTCTGGTCTCCTCAAACTACTACCCATTACTTCTGCAATGCAAGTTGTTGACATATTCACCAAGCCCCTTGCTTCCGCACAATTCACTACTCTCAAATCCAAGCTGGGCCTGACAAATATCTACTCCCCAGCTTGAGGGGGTGTTAATATATTTAATTTTCTATTTTAAATTATTGGGCTTTGTTTGTTTGACCCAACTTTCCTTTTCTGTTTCAGCTAGGTCTTAATCTTTTTCTTATATATACACCATGCATTTTACTCTCTAATATACAAGTGAATAAAAGTTTCTTTTATATTTATTTTTTTCTACAATTAGGGTTCATCAAAACCTCTCTTTCTTCATTACGATTACGTGCGATTACGTACGCTACATTAAAGCATCACATTAGACAAGGAATATTCATCTTCATTTACCGTAATAGTAATCTTAATTCATTTTTGTTATTATCAAATATAAAATACTAATACGTCGAATTTCTTATGAGCTTGATGAATAATAATAAATAATATATATAACTGATTTATTAAATCTTTTATCTCAATGACTATATAACTGATTTGTTAGAAACAGTACATACTTAATCAAATATAACATATTCATAAGATAATATGAAAAACCTATTCATAAGATATTATGTAGGTAAAATTCGAATTTGAATTTATTTTTTTATATCTTAAATTCCAATCCACTATATTAGTAAAAATATATGTCCTAATTCTAGTAAGTGATTGCGTTTTTTCCCTATTTATCTTTCTCTTAAATATAATTTAAATTTCAAAATTATTGTAATCTTAATCATTCTTTGAAAAGATAATGTAATATTGATAAGATGAGTGAGTTTTTCAAGAAAAAAATATTTTAAAATAGATTTAATCAAAATGATAGAAATCTTTTATATATATATATATATATTTAGGAATTTGTTACAAAATTAAGAAATCTTATCCTATCTTTATATTATATTCAACTCTATTTTCTGTATATATGAATTTATTAGAATATTTATTTTTCTGTTCAGATTTAGTTACAACCTTATTACAAATAGACAGAGGCTTGTGCATGTTCTTCATTCAACATGGGAACCGTAGAAGGAAGAGTGCATTCGTACCACTATGAGATGCGAACTGAAGAAGTGGGAGTGAAGATCAAACTCAAAGACATATTGAGGGTTGAGGTGGCTATCATTGTTCGATATTATAATCATCATCTACATGCTATTCAAACATCAACCTTATTAAAAACTTCAACTCCCATTAGCTGTCAGAATTTCCTTGAAAATAATGCAGATTTCTTGAGGAGTGTGTTGTTCGATCCACGTTGTTCTTACTGCTTCATCCCAGAAATGGTTGACCCAGCGTCGCAAAAAATTATTAATATGATTCTAGTAGCCTTAGAATTTGGTGGTGGTCATGAGTCTGTGGATTCAGAATGCAAAGAATTGCCTTTGAATTTAGATATCATCGTGGATGTAGTTGCAGATGTAGAATGCGACGAGGAAGAGGAAGAGGAAGAGGAAGAGGTAGAGGAAGAGGTAGAGACAGATGTAGAGACAGATGTAGAGACAGAGGAAGAGATAGAGGAAGAGGTAGAGACAGATGTAGAGACAGATGTAGAGACAGAGGAAGAGATAGAGGAAGAGACAGAGGAAGAGATGGAACATTATGCAGCAACGATTCCGGCATCTGCAGAAGCCATTGATTCCCTTAAAACGTTCTCAATTTCACCTTTCTTAAAATTGGAAACTGAGAAGTGCAGTATTTGCTTGGAAAATGTTGGCTTTAGAGAGAATGAAGAGAATGTGAAGTTATCGTTGCTGCCATGTGAACATGTTTTTCATCATCTCTGTATTGTAAAGTGGTTGCAGAGAAGTCACACTTGTCCGTTATGTCGTTATCCTATGCTTGTTAGTCATAATTGATTTATTTTATTTTATTTAAAAAATTGTATTTTGTACAATATAAGAATGAAGATTACATAGCTTTTAGTTTTTATATACATTTTACTTCAAAGATTCACAATTTAGCATTTAATTTATTTAACAAATAATGTGAGGTTGCATGACATATTTTTGCTGGCTAAAACTGTAAGAAAACACGCCACCGTGACTGCAAAACCTAGTGAGATCGGATCAACGTTCCTGCAGCAAGGATGACTTCTCTTTATTCTATTTTTTTTTCTACTACAACTGAAAAAAAAAAATTATTATAGTGTCTTTTAAATTTTTTTTTAAAAAATCTGATTTTAACACTTTAAATTTTTTAAAAATTGTATAGAAGAAATGTGTACATGATTTGTAAATAATTATTTAAATAAATTAAATTTAAATTTTTAAATAACTTTTTAATATTATTTTAAATATTTTGACATAATTATTTTATCATTAATCTTTTTCAATTTTAATTCATAGAATCGTGGTATTAAATTATTATCTCATTATATTATTTAATTAATTTAACTTTATTTATTTTATGGTATCAATAAAATTAACTATAAATTTTCACTCATTTATTCTCTCTCTTTTTTTAAAAATTCAAACAATAGTCTACAAAATTTATTCTTTTTAATCTTTGAGTTGTGTAAAATGTTAATTTTTATTTCTAAGATATACTATGTTAAAGACATTAATGATAAAGAAAATATTAGCTCAAATACAGGCGCGAGAGTATATCTGTATTTTTTATTTTTATTATTATCATGTTTATATAATTTTTGTAAAAAAATAAAATTAGAAGATAAGAAGGGATAACAACTAACTAAATATAAAAAGAAATAAAAACTATAATATTTAAGAAAGATGAAGATATGAAAAGAAAAACTTTTTCACCTCATAAGAAGTCTTCCGTTCTACTAAACTTTTTTATGTTTGACAAATAACTCTATATTTAAAATTTAAAAGTAATAATTTGTTTTAATATTAAAAATAAAATAACAAATCAGTTTTCAATTAATTATAAGAATGATTAATTATTTAGTAAATATTTAAAAAATAAAAAATCACTGAAATATTCAAAATAAAATATTAATAAAGATAAAATAAAAATAAATTTGTGTACATAGATAATGATTCTCAAAATTACAATTTTTTTTATAACATACAAATTATACAAATTAATTAAAAATTATTTAAAAAAAAACTCGTGTGAATATTGAATATTTTTAGACAATTATAGATATGGGAAGTAATTCTAATTAGTCTATAAAAATATATTATTTAGGATAAAAGAGGAAAAATGTTTGCGTTTTTTTCCCCTTTTTATCTTTCTCTTAAATATAATCTAACTTTTAAAATTATTGCAATCTTAATCATTCCTTAAAAAGATAATGTAATATTGACAAGATGAATCATTTTTTCAAGAAAAAAATATTTTAAAATAGATTTAATAAAAATGATAGAAATCTTAAATATATATATATATATATATATATTAAAATCAAGAAATCATATCCCTCTCATTATATTATTTAATTAATTTAAATTTTATTTTATTTTATGGTATCAAACAAATTAACTATAAATTTTTCACTAATTTATTCTCTTTTTAATTTTTTCAATTCAAACAATATTATGTTTTCACTATTTTATATGTGTTTAATCCATTCATCACTTTCAACTTTTTTTAAATAAAAACTTTTATGTTAGATATCACTATGCAACTTAAGATCTCAACTAGGCTGACATTAAGTAACAATCATTATTTGTATTCACATGAAAAAAGTATTATAAGAAAAAAAAATACAAAAATAGGGAGAACTAGACCAAAACTCATATGTTAACAAAAACAATATATAGGTAAACTGTTACAAATTACTCCACATTAAAATTTAAAATTGATAATTATTTTTATTAATATTAAAAAATAAAATAAAAAACAATTTTTAATTAATTATAAAAATAATTAGTTATTTAGTAAATAATTTATTCAAAATAAAATAATAAAATAAAATAAAAATAAATTTGTGCACATAGATAATGATTCTCAAAATTTCAATTTTTTTATAACATACAATTATATACATTAATTAAAAAATATTTAAAAAAAAAGCCACATTCTCGTCAGGATAAAAGAGGAAAATGATTGCGTTTTTTCCCTTTTTATCTTTCTCTTAAATCTAATTTAAATTTTAAAATTATTGCAATCTTAATCATTTCTTGAAAAGATAATGTAATATTGATAAGATGAGTCAGTTTTTCAAGAAAAAAATATTTTAAAATAGATTTAATCAAAATGATAGAAATCTTAAAAATATATATATTTGTTTTTAGGCATTTGTTATAAAATCAAGAAATCATATCCTATCTTTATATTATATTCAGTCCTATTTTTCGTTTATATGAATTTATTAGAAGATTTATTTTTCTGTTCAGATTTTGTTGCAACCTTATTATAAATAGAAAGAGGTTTGTGCATGTTCTTCATTCAACATGGGGACCGTGGAAGGAAGAGTGCATGCGTACCACTGTGAGATGCGAAGTAAAGAAGTGCGAGTGAAGATGAAACTCAAAGACATATTGAGGGTTGATGTGGCTATCATTGTTCGATATTATAATCATCATCTACATGCTACTCAAACATCAACCTTATTGAAAACTTCAATTCCCATTAGCTTTCAAAATTTCTTTGAAAATAATGCAGATTTCTTGAGGAGTGTGTTGTTCGACCCACGTTGTTCTTACTGCTTCATCCCAGAAATACTTGATCCAATATCAGCAAAAATTGTTAATATGATTAAAGTAGCCTTGGAATTTGGTGGTGGTCCTGAGTCTGTAGATTTAGAATGCAAAGAATTTCCTTTGAATTTAAACATCATCGTGGATGTAGTTGTAGATGTAGAAAGTGAAGAGGAAGAGGAAGAGGAAGACGTAGAGACAGAGGTAGAGACAGAGGTAGAGACAGAGGTAGAGGTAGAGGAAGACGTAGAGACAGAGGTAGAGACAGAGGAAGAGATGGAACATTATGCAGCAACGATTCCAGCATCTACAGAAGTCATTGATTCCCTTAAAACGTTCTCAATTTCACCTTTCTTGAAAAAGGAAACTGAGAAGTGCAATATTTGCTTGGAAAATGTTGGCTTTAGAGAGAATGAAGAGAATGTGAAGTTATCATCGTTGCCATGTGAACATGTTTTTCATCATCTCTGTATTGTAAAGTGGCTGCAGACAAGTCACACTTGTCCGTTATGTCGTTACCCTATGCCCGTTCGCAATAACTGATTTGTTTTATTTTCAAAGATAAATTGTATTTTGTATGAAATAAGAATGAGGATTACATAGTTTTTGTTTTCGTATACATTTTACTTCAAAGATTCACAATTTAGCATTTAATTTATTTAACAAATATTTGCCTAGATTTTGGATGAGTTGTTCATTTGGGAGTTGTATTGGTTGGGAGTGCTTGAGACCTCAATCGCGAACACTTTAGTGTGATAACTCGGTTGGTCGGGTCCATTTGGAAAATACCTAACTCGTATGTTAAAAAGATAATTAAAATAAAATGACATAGAGAATAACCAAATTAGTTTGGTGTATATATTTTAGATGTAAATAAAAATTGTTAAAAATAAAAATTACATGAACTTGTAAAATGAAGGCACATCTTAACAAAATATTCTTGTTGATGAAATTGTTGAAGGAAAGTCTATAAAAAGGGGTTGAGACCTTGAGTAAGTTTTTTTTGAGAACTCTACACTGATACAAATTTTACATTTTGATATTCATAGTTTGAATGTTCTCAGTGATATCGTCAGGGTGTGATCAGCCGATGAACTCCACCTGTCACAAAGCCGTAGCATCTTGGTTCAACAATATCAAGCAAAGCCGCTTCAACTCGAAATCCACTTCTTGTCTGACTTTATCAAAGTTCGGTGAGAACAAAAGTATTTTTTAATGTGAATAATTTTTTTTATTGTTGTAAAATTCTAAAACTTTTCTTTGAATTATATAATTTATTATTGAGTATATTCTAAAACTTTTCTTTGAATTATGTAATTTATTATTGAGTATTGGAAGACACTGAGATAATATACGCATAGTAAGGGTTATGTTTTTATAGATTTGAGCATATTAAGATTTTATGCATATAAAATAGATTTTGAAGAAAATAAATTGGATGGATATTTCAGAGAATAACATGATAACAAGTTAGAAAAATAACTCATTTATTAAATGATTTATTCTTATATTATAAACATGGATTTTATTTTGGAGCAAGATAAGTATATAAGATATTCTCGTTCTTAGGCACGCGTCTTGTAAATAATATCATATACTTTATTTATTTATTTTTGTTTCCCTTTAAATACTATTTTTTATTCTAATTTGAAATTTAGTATGATTTATATTTTAAATATGGATAAATTCTATCAATTTGAACTTTTTCAAAGAAATTGAATTTCTATATTATTGTAATATTAATTCATTTTTGTTATTATCAAATATAAAATACTAATAGACCGAATTTCTTATGAGCTTGATGAATAATAATAAATAATACATATAACTGATTTATTAAATCTTTTATCTCAATGACTATATAACTGATTTTTTTAGAAACAGTACATACTTAATCAGTATTCATAAAATAATATGAAAAAACTATTCATAAGATAATATGAAAGTACTTTAAATGTGGTAGGTAAAATTCGAAGTTTGAACTTATTTATTTATATCTTAAATTCCAATCCCCTATATTAGTAAAAACATATGTCCTAATTTTAGTAAGTGATTTTTATAATTCTCTCTGGGTGAAAACTAGGGTAGGAAAAATAATAAGTTTTTCATCAAAATATTATAATTTCTTTGATTTATTACGAGAATGGATAATTTTTTTATTTGTGTTTTTGATAAATTTTACCTTAAGTCATGCTCATGACACACGACTTCTGTTTGATTTCATACACATATCAAATTTATACTATGATAGGACAACTTTGACTGAAAAAAGTTGTCTTAAAATTGTGCATTTGTGACACGATTTTACTAAAAAATTTGATTAGGATTAAGTGAAGTCATGCATAAGTGGCAGGACTTCATTGTAAAATAAAACAACTAAAGTTGTGCATAATTCGAACGAATTCATTTGTTTTATTTGTCATTGAAATCATGTAAGTGTAGCGCGACTTCACCTTTGTATTATTTTGCTTATTGTGAAAAAAAATGGTGAAATTGTTGATTAGAAGATAGTCACTTCTCATCTCAAACGCAAACTTAGATCATTCACACACACATAAAGACATACACACATGCACACATAAACACACAGATGTAGAGGCACACATACACAAACACATAAATATACGACACACACCCATACACACATTTCCCTTATGAGATGAACGTAAATATTTTAATATTTAGATAAACTTTGAAATACTTTGATATTAACAATACATGTTGGATAACTAAATAATATTCTTGACTAGAGTTGATTTTTTATTTGTAATATGACCACACGTGATTAAAAAACTCTTGACTACAAGAAAATGTAATCAAGATTATCACACAATTACTCACCACAAGATGTATACAAGATAATACTCCCTCTTTTAAAGAGATAAAGAAACAACATGTTATATAAACCAACTAGGTTTTGCAAACTAAAATTTTATCTCTATATTCATAAGTTTGTCTCTTAATAGTTGTTGTTGTAAACAATCTTCTTTAACATCATCTTCAATATATAAAAATTTATGAAAAAGTTATTGCAAATATTTTTCTAACCATTGAAACATTAAATATGATCACTTTCTTTATATTGTGTGTGCCCATATTGATGTGTTGAGAGACACATAGATGTTTTTCATACAACATTAATTACATATTTTTTTTCAAGCAACAACTTGGTCCTTGACATAACTTACTAAACCTAAGTCAGATGAACTATTATCCAAATTAGAGTAAAAGGTTGCTAGCGTGGAACAACATTAATACCTTTTTCAAAAAATCTTTAATGTCAGACCAATTAGAATGAAATTCTTTACTAGATAGAATAAATATTTATAATATTTAAATTGTACCATGAAATACTTAAAACCACAAATCTTTATTCAAGTATAAACTTAAGAGACAAAGATAAGGTGAACAAAAAAAAGAAGTACTTTAGTGTTTCATGATCTAAGGTTAAGATAAAGATTACCTTCATATATTACACTTAGTTATGAAAACACTTAAATGGTCATTTGTGAAGACCATTTAATTGATTGACATGATTTTTTAAAAATTATTAAATTATTAAATTTTCATTTTTTGTTAATAAAAAAACTACCAACTTTAAAATTTTTTAAAATTTTGATAGCTAGCTAAATAATAATTTAAAAATTAGTTTATAATTTGTTATTAATAATAAAAAATATTTTAAATATCAATATTTTTTTAGTTTATAAAATAATATCTAATTTAGTTAATATAGTAATTAATTATTTTTGTCTCTAAAATTGATTTATATTTAATATTTTTTTAGTGTATGACTTATTTTAAAATAAAATTATAAAATTAAAATAAATATAATATTATATATTTAAATAGAAATTAAAACTAAGAAACGAAACTTAAAATAAATAGCTGATCTTCTTAAACTTTTAGATAATAAGAAGTGGGAAAAATTTAGAATTTAAAATATATTTTAAATAAATTTATTTTCCATCCACTCAAATTACATAATTTATTTTTAAATAAGAGAATCAAACAAACTAGTTTAAAATAAAAATCATATTAAAAAATAAATTTTAAATTTAATTTAACTTTACATAAGATAATTTAAATTTAAGTTACATACATAATATAATTTGATGTAAGATAATTTAGAATCTTCAATACCACAAAATTAAAATATAACCCTTTTGAACATAATATTACAGATTTTTTATATTTATCTACCAACATAATTTAATGTGTATCCAAAATAAAACTATTAATAATAAAATAAATACCATTGTGACACAAAGAAAAAGTCTAATATGAATCACTTTATATATAATCATTCAAAAGTATTAAACTTGAACATCATTTTTCTACATCATAGTAAAAAAAAATTAATATATTTTTCGTCGAATTTTTTGATAAACATCTATTCTGATAGTTTACTTATGAATATTTAGGAAAGTAGTTTAAATTATAAACGAAAATTAATTTTAAAAAAAATATAAAAACGAAAATATTATGAAGTGAACTTCAAGATTAACTCAACCCCATAAAGTCAGTTTGAAATGACTCTGATACCATATTACAAAGTGAACTTTAAATCTAACTCAATCCTATAAAATCGGCTCATGAGGTTGAGGTTTGCACCCACTTATATACAATGAAATGTTCTCATAATGTAGGATCTCTAAAAGAAAAACATATTTACCTAAAAATAATCAAATTCTTACTAAAAACAACTGTAAGATGATTGATGATGAAGATGATGATAACATGAGCTTTTGAATCTACAGATAACGAACAATGTCTCTAACAATTTCTTGAGCAACAGAAAAAAAGAAAAAAACCCATTTTGTTAGTGCCATCCAACATTTATATGCAAATCCAATAGCCATAGTTGATCTCATCTTCATTCTCATGTCTCTCTGCAAATTTGATTGAAGCCAAAAGAAGAATGAAACAAGAAAAATTAGCAGAGATTAGTAGAAGATGAAGGAAGTGAGATAAAAGATTAAAAGGATTGTGTTTGAGTGTTTGCATTTGCTTAAACAATACTAATTATTTACTATGGTTTATCTTTTTTTAACTATAGTATTAACTATGGTTACTGTGCTTACTTGTTATTAATTCACTATAGATAATCTCATAATCTCTAATTGAAAATAATATCTTTATTCCTACATGTTCTCCAAAATTAAGAAAATTATTAAATTTCTTTAATTTAAAATAAATGAATGAATATTTCTTTTAATCCCGTGTATTTCATTAATGATATAAATCAATAATTAAGTAAGTTGTTGGATTTAAATTTTATGAATGCAAAAAATATAATGGGGTAGATAGATTTTGAAGAAAATAAATTGCATGGATATTTCACATAATTGTTGAAGCTGGAGGAAGCTTCTTCCCTACCAAGGCTTGATGTGTGTTTGATGAAGAAAATGGCTTGAGTGCTTTGAAGATTGTAATAGGCTTTTAGATTCATATGTAATTAGGCTTGTAAGTGTGTATGATTGCCTTTTGTTGTGTAACCTATCCTAGTTGCCTAACCAAGTCTAGATCAAGCACATGGTGTGGTTAAATGGTTTTTGAAAAGTCTTTTGAAATGTTTTTAACAGTTTTAAAACAGTACACAAATAAATCTGTTTTATGGAGAAAGAATCTGTTTATTTCTTCTCTGTTAAAAAGGCTTTCGTTTAATGGTTTTTGAAAAGCTTTTTAAAATGATTTTAACAGTTTTAAAACAGTACACAAATAAATCTGTTTCATGGAGAAAGAATCTGTTTATTTCTTCTCTGTTAAAAAGGCTTTTCTAAATTTCTGTTAAGGCACCAAGAGAAAGCTCAGTTCGTTATTTCAGTTAAGCTGAGCTGGCCTGTGCGTTATACTTTAATCTGTTTCACTGAGAAAGAACAGGTTTATTCCTTGGTGAGTTGAAAGGTTTTTCACAAGTTAGTTAGGGCTCCAAAGGTACCACTCAGACAGTTATTTCTGTTAAGCTGAGTTGGCAGTTTTCACAAATAAATTTGTTAAGATTCAAAACTGAATCTGTTGTTTTCTTAACTGCTTTTCAACTGTTTTTTGAAAAGAAGTTAGAAACTGTTTTCTATATAAACAATGTCTCTCTCACATGAAAGAGTGCTGAGGAATTACGCTTTTAACAGAGATTAAACAATTTCCATGTGAGAAGAAGGATTGAAAAGAGTCTTTGAAAGGTTTCCAAAGAGATTTTCAAGTGTGCTTGTTCTAGGAAACCTTGAATCTTGGTGAATGTGCTGGTGCAGTTTCTGCAGCAAATTGAACTACTGGTTTTGAGTTCTTGCATCTTCTTTTCAGGTGTAATCTTTCCTTTATTCTGTTTTGTAAAGGTGTAAGTGTTAGTCACTCCTTGATAGGGTTTCTTGGAGTGCAAGGTGTGCTGAAATAGGGTTTTTCAGCATTGTGTGTGTTGTTCTTGTAGTGTTCAAGAACTGCTGGTTTTGTAAGTGATTGGCACTGTTTTTTAGTGAATTCCACCTTGGGGTAAGGTGAGACTGGATGTAGCTCTGTATGAGTGAACCAGTATAAAAACGTGTGTATCTTGCATTCTCATCCCTGCACTCTTTTCTGTTTTTGCTTAATTCTGTCAAGAACTAAATCTGTTCTTTTTAAATTGAATCTGTTAATTCTGGGTTAAGTGAAAACTGTTCTTCCTGTCTTGTTAAAGTTTTCTGATCATAAACAAGGTTGCTGCATATAATGGCTTAAGTGAATTGTGAACAAACTGACCATTCATTAAAACCTGTGAAAGGATCATTCTTCTTGAAATCTTGTGTTGTGTAATTTTGGTCGATCTCTAAGCATAGCTATATCTTTCATCCTCACAATATTAAGCTGATCTGATTCTGTTCTGATTCTCTGTTGATCACAATTTTACAGTGAACAAAATTCAAATTGTGCCAATACTGCTCTGAAAAATCAATCTGTTTCATGTAAAAACAATCTGTTATTTTTGCCTCTGGAATACTGAAAAATTGTGTGTTCTTGCGAAAATTTTATAAGCTCAATTCACCCCTCCCCTCTTGAACTTAGACACTAATAGACCCAACAATTGGTATCAAGAGCTAGGGCTTGTATTTTGCTCAAGTGTGTGTATGATGTCTGAGTTTAAAATGCCTTTTGCTGAAGGTGCATCTATTAATAGACCTCCTATGTTTGGTGGTGTTAACTATGCTTTCTGGAAAATCAGGATGAAGATTTTTATGGAATCTATTGACATGGGAATCTGGGATGCAGTGGTCAGTGGACCTTTTATACCTATGCAGGTTGTCAAAGATGAAACAATAAAGAAGCCTTGGTCTGAATGGAGTGAAACCGAGAAGAAGAAGGCCCAATATGACTCCTTAGCCAAGAATATCATCACCTCTGCACTGAATATGGATGAGTTCTTTAGAGTCTCTCAATGTAACTCAGCAAAGGAGATGTGGGATGTACTAAAGGTGACTCATGAAGGAACTGATGATGTGAAACGGGCAAGGAAGCACTCACTCATTCAGGAGTATGAGCTGTTCAGAATGCAATCTGAAGAAAGTATTGCAGATGTGCAGAAACGATTTACACATATTGTAAATCACCTCATTGGCCTTGGTAAAGTCTTTGATAAGGAAGAGCTCAACATAAAGGTATTAAAATGTCTTGATAGGAGCTGGCAGCCTAAGGTAACAGCAATCTCAGAATCCAGAGATTTATCCAAGATCTCCACTGCTGCACTTTTTGGAAAGCTGATAGAACATGAAATTGAGCTGAAAAGATTGAAAGAACAAGAAACAGTGGAAAAGAAGGCCAAAGGAATTGCTCTGAAAACTACCATAGAACATGATACAAGTGAGGAAGAAGGTGATCCAGAACATGATGAAACTGTGAGTCTGCTCACCAGGAAATTCAGCAGATTTCTTAGAAAGAAAAACCGTGACAGAACTCAGCAGAGAAAGAGGTATTCCAAACAACCTATTGATTCAAATTCTTCCAATTACACGTGTTTTGGATGTGGTAAACCAGGTCATATAAAAGCTGACTGTCCAAGCAATCAAAGTAAAGAAAAATCAGCAAGCAAGAGGAGTGACAAAGGCAAAGGTAGAAGAGCATATATCTCATGGGAAGAAAATGATGTATCCTCATCTAGTGATTCTTCAACTGAAAGTGAAAAAGCAAATCTTTGCTTCATGGTGAATGATGAGGGATCCAACTCTGACTCAGTAAGTAATTTCTCCACTGATTCTGAAAACTATGATCAATTGCTATTAGCCTTTAAGGAAACACATGATGAAGCAAACAGGTTGGCTGTAATGTGCAACAGATTGAATAAAGTGAATAAGGTACTTTAACCAAAGGTTAAAACTCTTGAAGAAGAACTGCACAAAGCTAAAACTGAATTAATTAGTCTTGAATTGACATGTTTGCATGCATCAATTAAAACTTGTGATAATTGCAAAAAGCTGGAAAAACAGGTTGAGTATTTGTTGAAAACACTTTCAAATTTCACTAAGGGAAGAGAAAATCTTGAAACATTATTAGGTTCACAGAATGCTGTTTTCAATAAAAATGGTTTAGGATTTAATCCTGGAATGAAAGGTAATGTGAAAAAGCTGTCCAGTTTCTTTGTTCCTTCCAAAACAGGTTTTTCCTCTTTTAGTAATTAAAAAACAATGCATATTGCAACATGTTTTTATTGTATGAAATCTGGTCATGTATCTAGAACATGTAAGGCTAGGAAATATTTTGTTCCTAAAGGTTTAGCCAAATGGCTTCCTAAGGAAAGGTGTTAATCATGTTGGACCCTAAACTAAAAGGGTACCATATGTGCTAAATCTGTTTTGTTGCAGAAAAACAGCAGGAGAAACCAGTGGTATCTAGACAGTGGCTGCTCAAAGCACATGACTGGTGATGTGACTCAGTTTATAAATCTGAAACTCAAAGCTGAAGGGCATGTCACATATGGAGATAACAATAGAGGAAAAATTCTTGGAAGAGGAGATGTTGGCACTAAAGACTCAACTACAATTGAGAATGTTCTATATGTTGAAGGGCTAAAACATAGTCTTCTAAGCATTAGCCAGCTGTGTGACAAGGGATACAAGGTCAATTTCGAAGCAAATACTTGTACAATTTCAAATGAGAATTCTGGTAAGGTGCTGTTCACTGGAAAAAGGGTAAACAACATTTATCTCCTAGACATTATAAAGAGCTGTTCTGAAAATGAGTGTTTGCTATCTAAAAATGATGAGTCATGGCTGTGGCATAGGAGACTAGCTCACATTCACACAAATCACTTGAACAAGCTAAAATCTAAGGAACTTGTTTCTGGCTTACCAAACATAAAGTTTCAAAATAACAGATTGTGTGATGCTTGTGTAAAGGGAAAACAGATTAGAACTTCCTTTAAATCAAAAGATATGGTTTCTTCAAATAAAGCTTTGGATGTTTTGCATATGGATTTGGTTGGACCATCTAGGACTGCTAGCTTAGCTGGAAATTACTATGCTTTGGTGATTGTTGATGACTTTTCAAGATATACATGGACTTTGTTTCTTGCTTCTAAAAATGATGCATATAAAGCCTTTAAGAAACTTGCTAAGGTTCTGCATAATGAGAATGAAAATAGGATAAAACAGATTCGTAGTGATCATGGGGGAGAATTTCAAAATGCAAAGTTTGATAAATATTGTGAAAAACATGGGATCATACATAGTTTTTCTGCTCCTAGGACACCCCAACAAAATGGTGTTGTTGAAAGAAAGAATAGATCACTAGAAGAGTTAGCTAGGACTATGCTAAATGAATCTGGTTTACCTAAATATTTTTGGGCTGATGCTGTATATACTGCTTCTTATGTGCTTAACAGAACATTGATTAGACCAATCCTTAAGAAAACTCCCTATGAATTGTATAAAGGAAGGAAGCCTAGCATTAGTCATCTTAGGGTGTTTGGCTGCAAATGTTTTGTTTTAAATAATGGTAAGGATAATCTAGGGAAGTTTGATCCTAAATCAGATGAAGGAATACATATTGGTTATGCTATAAATGGTCATGCTTATAGAGTATATAACAAAAGATTGCTTGCTGTTGAAGAATCTATACATGTTGTGTTTGATGAAACAGATTTTTCTGTGCCCAAATCTGTTGTGGATGAACCTGGTATGGATGATTTAAGAACAATTATGCAACAGAATCAATCCAGTGAGCTTGATGCTACTAATCCAAATTCTGTCAAAGAATCTACTGTGAATGCAGGACTGCCTAAAGAATGGAAGACTCCAAGGGATCTCACTCTTGAAAATGTAATTGGTAAAATTGAGAAAGGAGTCTCAACAAGGAATTCACTCAATAACTTTTGCAGAACAGTAGCTTTTGTGTCACAGATTGAGCCTAAAAGCTTGGAAGAAGAACTGCAAGACAGCAATTGGATAACAGCAATGCAGGAAGAGCTGAACCAGTTTGAATACAATGAAGTGTGGATTTTGGTTCCAAGGAAGCATGAGATGAACATCATAGGAACCAAGTGGGTGTACAGGAACAAGATGGATGAACATGGTGCTATCACTAGAAATAAAGCAAGACTGGTTGCTAAAGGGTATAACCAAGAAGAAGGTATTGATTTTGGTGAAACCTATGCACCAGTAGCACGTCTTGAAGCTGTCAGACTTCTTCTAGCATTTTCCAGCATACAAGGTTTCAAGCTGTTTCAAATGGATGTCAAGAGTGCATTTCTAAATGGCTACATCAATGAAGAGGTGTTTGTATCTCAGCCTCCAGGGTTTGAAGATCACAAGAATCCAGAACATGTGTTCATGCTAAAGAAAGCCTTATATGGATTAAAGCAAGCACCTAGGCAATGGTATGAAAGGCTAAGTGAATTTCTGCTGTCTCAAGGTTATAGCCGTGGCAATTCAGATAAAACTCTCTTTCTAAAGAAGAAAAGTGAAGATATCATACTTGTGCAAGTCTATGTAGATGATATTATCTTTGGATCCACAAATGAAGAGATGTGTGAAGACTTTGTGAAAACCATGAAAAGTGAGTTTGAGATGTCAATGTTAGGAGAAATGAATTTCTTCCTTGGTCTACAAGTTAAGCAACTCAAGGATGGGATTTTCATAAGCCAAGAAAAATACTGCAAGGAACTGCTCAAGAAGTTTGATATGAATCAATGCAAAGCAATCAGCACTCCTATTTCAACAAGTTGTCAGCTGGATCAAGATTCTGCAGGAAAATCAGTGGATCAAACGAAATATAGGGGTTTAATTGGTTCCTTATTATATCTAACTGCCAGCAGGCCTGACATTATGTTTGTTGTATGTCTATGTGCTAGATATCAATCTGATCCAAGGGAATCACACTACAATGCAGCAAAGAGAATTCTGAAATATTTGCAAGGATCTAAAGATGTTGGATTGTGGTATCCTAACAAGGTATCTTTGAATTTGATTGGTTTTTCAGATTCTGATTTTGCAGGCTGCAAAGTTGATAGGAAGAGCACAAGTGGGACTTGTCACATGCTTGGATCAAGTCTAATCTCTTGGCATTGCAAGAAGCAAGCTTGTGTTGCTCTCTCCACAGCAGAAGCAGAATACATAGCTGCTGGAAGTTGTTGTGCTCAAACCTTATGGCTAAGGCAGCAGCTAAGTGATTTTGGTATTCTGTTAAATAACATACCTATAAAGTGTGATAATACAAGTGCCATAAATTTGTCTAAGAATCCTGTCATGCATTCTAGAACTAAACATATTGAAATTAGACATCACTTTTTAAGAGAACATATAGCTAATGGAACATGTGATATACAATTCATTGGTACTGAGTTTCAATTAGCTGATCTATTCACTAAACCACTTGCTAAAGACAGGTTTCACTTTCTTTTAAATGAATTGGGTATAATTAGCTTGAATTGTCCTCTGCAGTGAAAATTTCAATCTGTTGTTTTATGTTTTAACATGTTTCGTTCCCTGTTTCAGAAATCACAGTTGTGACTAGGAAAGAGAAAGATTTATTTTTCTCTCTCTCACTTTATTGTTGACTGCTTTTACGGTTATTGACCAGCAGATCCATGCAAATTAATGTGTGGGTATCCTAACTAATTGGATTTTGTGTAGATGCAACAGATTTGATGTACCAAAATCAGGTTCCAAGATATTCCTACGTGAATCCACACCTGAACCTGCTGCACCATTGGAATAAAATCTGCAGCATATCTGTGGGATTTGATTTTTCTTCAAAATTCATTATTTCCAAAATCTGATTACATTGCCCTGGATTAAAATTTGTGCTTTTCAATTTTGGTTTAATAATTCTATATAAATCCTGCTCAAATCAGTTCTTTCTCACACTTTCTCATTTGTGATATAAGCTGTCCAGATTCACACTTGCTTCACCACAGGTTTCGTTTCTGTTCTGAGTAATAATCTGTGCTGTTTTTTTTTCCCTAGAATTGTATGTTAATAAACTGATGCAGGAAAACACAGATTAAGCATGGCATCCTCATCACACAGAAGGAAGAAATCCAAGGAGCAATCCAGCAGCAACCAAGGCATTCTGGAGAAATGGTTTGCTGGAGATTCTGAAGCAATGACAAGATACATTCATGAGACAAGCAGGAAGCAAGTCAATGCACCCAAAGTGCTGGAATTTTCCTGGCTGAGAGAAGAAAATCTGACTGAAGCAAAAACCTTGCTCAAGCATCAAAAGCTGAAGAACTTTCTAGAGATGACTGGAAATGTATATCCAGATTTGGTGAAAGTTTTCTACAGCAACTTGGTTCAAGATGGCAAAAATCTGGTCTCCCATGTGAAAGGTGTGAAGCTGAAGATTACAAGGGAAATATGGAGCAATGTGGGAGGAATCAAATATTTTGGAATGAAGGTAAGCAAAGGGAACACTGCTGGAATCCAGGGATTCAACAAGATGCAGTTTTACAGAAGTTGTGTGAGGAATCCTGCTGAACCAGTGGCTAGATTTCATGCTGGAAATCTCACAATCATTCCAAGACTCCTTGCCTACATCATTGCTTGGCAGCTTACTCCAAGAGGAAGTAATCATGCAACTCTTCATGAAGAGGACTTGATTTTGCTATACTGCATCATGAATCAACTCAAGGTAAATTGGGTAAGTACTATGGTGGAGCATATGCTCAAATCCACAAGGTTACCAGACTATCGCTTTCCATATGCAATTTTTGTGTCAAAGCTAATTGATTACTTTGAAGTTGACACTACAAATGAAAGAAATGACACAATTAAGGCAGCAAGTGAGATAGACAACTCCACTCTCCTCAAGATGGGATTTCAAAAGGAAGATGATAGCTGGATATTCAGAAGGAATGCTGCAAACAGAGCTGAAAATGAAGCTGCTGATCCAGAAAATGAAGAAGAAAATGCTGATGGAGTTCAGAACATGGATGCATCACCAGTACACTCTGCTGGACATGAGGATATTGCTGCTACAAGCCAAAATGCAATGGTTGCATATGAGGCACCTGAATACAGAGGTGAACCTCTGTCTATGTTTGAAAGACAAGTGCTAAGCAGGCTGGACACACTCACAGATGAGCAGAAGGCACATTATGAGATGACTTATGCCAGGTTTCAACACTTGGATGATCAACTTGAAGGAATTCAAGTGCAGCTAGCTGAGCTCTATTACAACAACAAGTGATCCTATCTCTAAGCCTTTATCTTTTATATGTTGTTGAACAATTTGGGATTAATCTGTACTGTTTTTTTTCTGCACTGGTTTTTAGTTGTTTTGTGGTTTGTAATGAACCTCTATGGTTTATTGGTTTTATTTGAACTGTTATGTATGGCTATTATTTTTCTGTGGTATTTTGTGCTCCCATTCTGTTTGATGAATCCAAAGGGGGAGAAGAATAGCCTGGTACAGAACAGCCTAAGAATAGCCTGGTACAGATTCTGCAGATGATATTCACAGTGGCTGCTGATATGATTCAGAAGTTAAATCTGCAGGTATATCATTTCTAAATCTGTTGTTCTGCTTTAACACCTGTTTTCTGTGTATATGGTTCTGTACAGATTTGGTCATGATCTTTCTTCAAAGCTGTGCAAAGCAAAGGGAATTTGTCTCCATCAAACAGGGGGAGATTGTTGAAGCTGGAGGAAGCTTCTTCCCTACCAAGGCTTGATGTGTGTTTGATGAAGAAAATGGCTTGAGTGCTTTGAAGATTGTAATAGGCTTTTAGATTCATATGTAATTAGGCTTGTAAGTGTGTATGATTGCCTTTTGCTGTGTAACCTATCCTAGTTGCCTAACCAAGTCTAGATCAAGCACATGGTGTGGTTAAATGGATTTTGAAAAGTCTTTTGAAATGTTTTTAACAGTTTTAAAACAGTACACAAATAAATCTGTTTTATGGAGAAAGAATCTGTTTATTTCTTCTCTGTTAAAAAGGCTTTCGTTTAATGGTTTTTGAAAAGCTTTTTAAAATGGTTTTAACAGTTTTAAAACAGTACACAAATAAATCTGTTTCATGGAGAAAGAATCTGTTTATTTCTTCTCTGTTAAAAAGGCTTTTCTAAATTTCTGTTAAGGCACCAAGGGAAAGCTCAGTTCGTTATTTCAGTTAAGCTGAGCTGGCCTGTGCGTTATACTTTAATCTGTTTCACTGAGAAAGAACAGGTTTATTCCTTGGTGAGTTGAAAGGTTTTTCACAAGTTAGTTAGGGCTCCAAAGGTACCACTCAGACAGTTATTTCTGTTAAGCTGAGTTGGCAGTTTTCACAAATAAATCTGTTAAGATTCAAAACTGAATCTGTTGTTTTCTTAACTGCTTTTCAACTGTTTTTTGAAAAGAAGTTAGAAACTGTTTTCTATATAAACAATGTCTCTCTCACATGAAAGAGTGCTGAGGAATTACGCTTTTAACAGAGATTAAACAATTTCCATGTGAGAAGAAGGATCGAAAAGAGTCTTTGAAAGGTTTCCAAAGAGATTTTCAAGTGTGCTTGTTCTAGGAAACCTTGAATCTTGGTGAAGGTGCTGGTGCAGTTTCTGCAGCAAATTGAACTACTGGTTTTGAGTTCTTGCATCTTCTTTTCAGGTGTAATCTTTCCTTTATTCTGTTTTGTAAAGGTGTAAGTGTTAGTCACTCCTTGATAGGGTTTCTTGGAGTGCAAGGTGTGCTGAAATAGGGTTTTTCAGCATTGTGTGTGTTGTTCTTGTAGTGTTCAAGAACTGCTGGTTTTGTAAGTGATTGGCACTGTTTTTTAGTGAATTCCACCTTGGGGTAAGGTGAGACTGGATGTAGCTCTGTATGAGTGAACCAGTATAAAAACGTGTGTATCTTGCATTCTCATCCCTGCACTCTTTTCTGTTTTTGCTTAATTCTGTCAAGAACTAAATCTGTTCTTTTTAAATTGAATCTGTTAATTCTGGGTTAAGTGAAAACTGTTCTTCCTGTCTTGTTAAAGTTTTCTGATCATAAACAAGGTTGCTGCATATAATGGCTTAAGTGAATTGTGAACAAACTGACCATTCATTAAAACCTGTGAAAGGATCATTCTTCTTGAAATCTTGTGTTGTGTAATTTTGGTCGATCTCTAAGCATAGCTATATCTTTCATCCTCACAATATTAAGCTGATCTGATTCTGTTCTGATTCTCTGTTGATCACAATTTTACAGTGAACAAAATTCAAATTGTGCCAATACTGCTCTGAAAAATCAATCTGTTTCATGTAAAAACAATCTGTTCTTTTTGCCTCTGGAATACTGAAAAATTGTGTGTTCTTGCGAAAATTTTATAAGCTCAATTCACCCTTCCCCTCTTGAACTTAGACACTAATAGACCCAACAATTGGTATCAAGAGCTAGGGCTTGTATTTTGCTCAAGTGTGTGTATGATGTCTGAGTTTAAAATGCCTTTTGCTGAAGGTGCATCTATTAATAGACCTCCTATGTTTGGTGGTGTTAACTATGCTTTCTGGAAAAT
This sequence comes from Phaseolus vulgaris, assembly GCF_000499845.2. NCBI lineage: Eukaryota > Viridiplantae > Streptophyta > Magnoliopsida > Fabales > Fabaceae > Phaseolus > Phaseolus vulgaris. Next base: position 16,415 of record NW_027174139.1, on the reverse strand, counting down.
CAGGATGAAGATTTTTATGGAATCTATTGACATGGGAATCTGGGATGCAGTGGTCAGTGGACCTTTTATACCTATGCAGGTTGTCAAAGATGAAACAATAAAGAAGCCTTGGTCTGAATGGAGTGAAACCGAGAAGAAGAAGGCCCAATATGACTCCTTAGCCAAGAATATCATCACCTCTGCACTGAATATGGATGAGTTCTTTAGAGTCTCTCAATGTAACTCAGCAAAGGAGATGTGGGATGTACTAAAGGTGACTCATGAAGGAACTGATGATGTGAAACGGGCAAGGAAGCACTCACTCATTCAGGAGTATGAGCTGTTCAGAATGCAATCTGAAGAAAGTATTGCAGATGTGCAGAAACGATTTACACATATTGTAAATCACCTCATTGGCCTTGGTAAAGTCTTTGATAAGGAAGAGCTCAACATAAAGGTATTAAAATGTCTTGATAGGAGCTGGCAGCCTAAGGTAACAGCAATCTCAGAATCCAGAGATTTATCCAAGATCTCCACTGCTGCACTTTTTGGAAAGCTGATAGAACATGAAATTGAGCTGAAAAGATTGAAAGAACAAGAAACAGTGGAAAAGAAGGCCAAAGGAATTGCTCTGAAAACTACCATAGAACATGATACAAGTGAGGAAGAAGGTGATCCAGAACATGATGAAACTGTGAGTCTGCTCACCAGGAAATTCAGCAGATTTCTTAGAAAGAAAAACCGTGACAGAACTCAGCAGAGAAAGAGGTATTCCAAACAACCTATTGATTCAAATTCTTCCAATTACACGTGTTTTGGATGTGGTAAACCAGGTCATATAAAAGCTGACTGTCCAAGCAATCAAAGTAAAGAAAAATCAGCAAGCAAGAGGAGTGACAAAGGCAAAGGTAGAAGAGCATATATCTCATGGGAAGAAAATGATGTATCCTCATCTAGTGATTCTTCAACTGAAAGTGAAAAAGCAAATCTTTGCTTCATGGTGAATGATGAGGGATCCAACTCTGACTCAGTAAGTAATTTCTCCACTGATTCTGAAAACTATGATCAATTGCTATTAGCCTTTAAGGAAACACATGATGAAGCAAACAGGTTGGCTGTAATGTGCAACAGATTGAATAAAGTGAATAAGGTACTTTAACCAAAGGTTAAAACTCTTGAAGAAGAACTGCACAAAGCTAAAACTGAATTAATTAGTCTTGAATTGACATGTTTGCATGCATCAATTAAAACTTGTGATAATTGCAAAAAGCTGGAAAAACAGGTTGAGTATTTGTTGAAAACACTTTCAAATTTCACTAAGGGAAGAGAAAATCTTGAAACATTATTAGGTTCACAGAATGCTGTTTTCAATAAAAATGGTTTAGGATTTAATCCTGGAATGAAAGGTAATGTGAAAAAGCTGTCCAGTTTCTTTGTTCCTTCCAAAACAGGTTTTTCCTCTTTTAGTAATTAAAAAACAATGCATATTGCAACATGTTTTTATTGTATGAAATCTGGTCATGTATCTAGAACATGTAAGGCTAGGAAATATTTTGTTCCTAAAGGTTTAGCCAAATGGCTTCCTAAGGAAAGGTGTTAATCATGTTGGACCCTAAACTAAAAGGGTACCATATGTGCTAAATCTGTTTTGTTGCAGAAAAACAGCAGGAGAAACCAGTGGTATCTAGACAGTGGCTGCTCAAAGCACATGACTGGTGATGTGACTCAGTTTATAAATCTGAAACTCAAAGCTGAAGGGCATGTCACATATGGAGATAACAATAGAGGAAAAATTCTTGGAAGAGGAGATGTTGGCACTAAAGACTCAACTACAATTGAGAATGTTCTATATGTTGAAGGGCTAAAACATAGTCTTCTAAGCATTAGCCAGCTGTGTGACAAGGGATACAAGGTCAATTTCGAAGCAAATACTTGTACAATTTCAAATGAGAATTCTGGTAAGGTGCTGTTCACTGGAAAAAGGGTAAACAACATTTATCTCCTAGACATTATAAAGAGCTGTTCTGAAAATGAGTGTTTGCTATCTAAAAATGATGAGTCATGGCTGTGGCATAGGAGACTAGCTCACATTCACACAAATCACTTGAACAAGCTAAAATCTAAGGAACTTGTTTCTGGCTTACCAAACATAAAGTTTCAAAATAACAGATTGTGTGATGCTTGTGTAAAGGGAAAACAGATTAGAACTTCCTTTAAATCAAAAGATATGGTTTCTTCAAATAAAGCTTTGGATGTTTTGCATATGGATTTGGTTGGACCATCTAGGACTGCTAGCTTAGCTGGAAATTACTATGCTTTGGTGATTGTTGATGACTTTTCAAGATATACATGGACTTTGTTTCTTGCTTCTAAAAATGATGCATATAAAGCCTTTAAGAAACTTGCTAAGGTTCTGCATAATGAGAATGAAAATAGGATAAAACAGATTCGTAGTGATCATGGGGGAGAATTTCAAAATGCAAAGTTTGATAAATATTGTGAAAAACATGGGATCATACATAGTTTTTCTGCTCCTAGGACACCCCAACAAAATGGTGTTGTTGAAAGAAAGAATAGATCACTAGAAGAGTTAGCTAGGACTATGCTAAATGAATCTGGTTTACCTAAATATTTTTGGGCTGATGCTGTATATACTGCTTCTTATGTGCTTAACAGAACATTGATTAGACCAATCCTTAAGAAAACTCCCTATGAATTGTATAAAGGAAGGAAGCCTAGCATTAGTCATCTTAGGGTGTTTGGCTGCAAATGTTTTGTTTTAAATAATGGTAAGGATAATCTAGGGAAGTTTGATCCTAAATCAGATGAAGGAATACATATTGGTTATGCTATAAATGGTCATGCTTATAGAGTATATAACAAAAGATTGCTTGCTGTTGAAGAATCTATACATGTTGTGTTTGATGAAACAGATTTTTCTGTGCCCAAATCTGTTGTGGATGAACCTGGTATGGATGATTTAATAACAATTATGCAACAGAATCAATCCAGTGAGCTTGATGCTACTAATCCAAATTCTGTCAAAGAATCTACTGTGAATGCAGGATTGCCTAAAGAATGGAAGACTCCAAGGGATCTCACTCTTGAAAATGTAATTGGTAAAATTGAGAAAGGAGTCTCAACAAGGAATTCACTCAATAACTTCTGCAGAACAGTAGCTTTTGTGTCACAGATTGAGCCTAAAAGCTTGGAAGAAGCACTGCAAGACAGCAATTGGATAACAGCAATGCAGGAAGAGCTGAACCATTCATTAAAACCTGTGAAAGGATCATTCTTCTTGAAATCTTGTGTTGTGTAATTTTGGTCGATCTCTAAGCATAGCTATATCTTTCATCCTCACAATATTAAGCTGATCTGATTCTGTTCTGATTCTCTATTGATCACAATTTTACAGTGAACAAAATTCAAATTGTGCCAATACTGCTCTGAAAAATCAATCTGTTTCATGTAAAAACAATATGTTCTTTTTGCCTCTGGAATACTGAAAAATTGTGTGTTCTTGCGAAAATTTTATAAGCTCAATTCACCCCTCCCCTCTTGAACTTAGACACTAATAGACCCAACAATAATAACATGATAACAAGTTAGAAAAATAACTCATTCATTAAATGATTTATTCTTATATTATATACATGAATTTTATTTTGGAGCAAGATCGTGTATATAAGATATTCTCATTCTTTGGTACGCGTCTTGTAAATAATATCATATACTTTTTTATTTTTGTTTCCGTTATTATTTTTTATTCTTATTTAAAATTTAGTTTGATTTATTTTAAATATGAATATACTCTATCAATTTGAACTTTCTCAAAGAAATTGAATATTTAGATTATTGTAATTGTTAATATATTTAATTTTCTATTTTAAATTATTGGGCTTTGTTTGTTTGACCCAACTTTCCTTTTCTGTTTCTGCTAGGTCTTAATCTTTTTCTTATATATACACCATATATTTTACTCTCTAATATACAAGTGAATAAAAGTTTCTTTTATATTTATTTTTCTCTACAATTAGGGTTCATCAAAACCTCTCTTTCTTCATTACGATTACGTGCGATTACGTACGCTACATTAAAGCATCACATCAAACAAGGAATATTCATCTTCATTTACTGTAATATGGTATCAGAGCTCTTCGAATGAAGAGTTCTGCTGCGCTTCTCTCTGATTTTTATTTCCCTCTTTGCTGTTCTTGGTTATTTTTTTTTTCTTTTTTTCTGTTCTCTTTCAAAATCTTGATTGGTTTTAAAAATCTTTTAGGCAATGTTTAATGAAAACCCTAGTCTTCATAGTCTTAATAGTAGTCAAACTATTACATGCAATTTTTGTGGTAAATATGGTCATACTGAGGCTGTTTGTTTTCGCAAAGTGGGTTTTCCTTCTGGTAATGTTAAAACCTCAAAGTTTTCTTTTACTAGAAAAGTCTGCACTTTTTGTAATCGTCTTGGCCACACTGTTGACACCTGTTATAAAAAGCATGGGTTCCCTTCTGGCTACAAATTCACCAATTGGACATCCCAAGCCAATAATATGATTACTACTAACACTTTTTATGAGCTTTTTCCTAAAGAACAGAATGTAAAGGGGATTCAACTTACATCACAACAGTGCCAATTCCTTACCAACATTTTGCGTCAACAAAACCTTGAGGATCCTGCCCCTCACACTCAAATTAATCAGGTCGGCACCATCTCTACGGATGAAATCCCCAATACTGAGCATTCTTCAACAGGTAAGTTTCTCTCTTCACTATCTTCTATAAAAGAATCTTGGATTATTGATTTTGGTGCCACAGATCATGTTTGTCACAATTTCAATGTTTTTACTACTTATACTAAAATTAAACCTGTCTTAATTAGTCTTCCAAATGGCCAAACTGTTTATGCCACATATTCTGGTTTAGTACGATTTTTTGATCAATTTTATTTGTCTGATGTGTTATACGTGCCTCATTTTCAATTAAACTTAATATCTGTTTCTAAACTCACACACCAACTTAAATGCACTTTAACTTTCACTTCAACCCACTGCATTATACAAGAGAATCTCACTCAAGAGAGGATTGGTACAGTTAAAGCCACCGCTGGCTTGTACCTTGTCACTACCTTGCCTGCTTCTAGTCATTCTAAACCGCATTGTTTTGCTCCTTTTATTAATTGTAATATCACAGACAAAACACTATGGCATTATAGACTAGGACACCCTTCACATGAAAGATTACATGTCTTAAGCAAACAATATTCTTTTATTACTGTTGATACTCATCATGTATGTGACACTTGTAGTCGTGCAAAACAGAGAACTCTTCCTTTCACTTTAAGTAATACTGTTACCTTTGCTATTTTTGATCTTGTACACTTTGATATTTGGGGACCATGTTCCATAATTTCTATGCAAGGTTTTCGTTATTTCTTGACTATTGTTGATGATTACTCGCGTTATACTTGGGTTATTCTGCTACATAACAAATCTGAAGTGCGTCAACACATCATTAACTTCATTGTTTTTGTTCAAAATCATTTCAAAACTAATATCAAAACGATTCGTACTGACAATGGTGTTGAGTTTGCTATGTCAAATTTTTATGCTTCAAAGGGAATTATACATCAAAAATCTTGTGTTGAAACACCACAACAAAATGGCATTGTAGAACGTAAACATCAACACATACTAAATGTAACCCGGGCTTTACTTTTTCAAGCAAATCTTCCTCCTATTTTTTGGGAATTTGCTGTAAATCATGATGTTTTCTTAATAAATGTTATTCCTACTCCATTACTTGATAACATCACTCCTCATGAAAAGTTGTTTGGAAAACCATATGACATTTCCTTTCTAAAAGTGTTTGGTTGTCTCTGTTATGCTAGTACCATTACTGCACATAGGAAAAAATGAGATGATAGATCTGTCAAAGGTATTTTTCTTGGCTTCCCGCAAAATACAAAAGGTTATATTATCTTAAATTTAAAGTTTCATAGCATAGAGATATCAAGACATGTAATCTTTCATGAAAACCACTTTCCATATAAATTGGACAGTGGCTTGCCTAAGGACCCTAACACTTTATCTCTCCCTATTTCTAATGCATATAATTCTGCTTTTGATTTTTTTTTCTGATACTGCACCTCCTGTCGAGCCATGTGCCTCTACTCCTGCACCCAATACTGTTCCTCCACCAGCCTCATTATCCTATGATCTTCCAACAAATAGTGCCTCTGCTCCTACATCCAACATTGCACCTCCATCAGAATTATCACCGTCTGCATCTCCAGGAAGCATCTCACCCCAATTTCCAAGAAGATCAGCTCGTCCTCACCGACAACGTGCCTATCTTGCAGATTTCCACACTGCAACCAACACTGTAAGTAGTAGATATCCTATTCATAATTACTTGTCTTACAATTCCTTATCTTCCAATTTTAGAAATGTTATTTCCTCTATCAATTCTCATCCTGAACCTCAGACATATAACGAAGCCTCCAAACATGCTTCTTGGCAATCTGCCATGCAAGATGAGCTTCAAGCTCTTGCTGCTAACAATACTTGGCAACTTACCCCTCTCCCTCCAGGAAAGAAAACTATTTGTTGTAAATGGGTATATAAAATCAAATACCATTCTGATGGCACTGTTGAGCGCCACAAAGCTAGAGTTGTTGCCAAAGGGTTTACCCAACTTGAAGGACTTGATTTCTTAGACACTTTTGCACCTGTTGCTAAACTCACTACCCTCCGCCTTCTGCTTGCTATTGCCACTACAAAAAATTGGATTTTAAAACAACTTGATGTCAATAATGCATTTCTTCATGGTGATCTCCATGAAGAGATATACATGACCCCCCACCTGGCCTCTCTCTTCCTTCTCCCCAGCATGTTTGCAAGCTTCAACGGTCTTTGTATGGCCTTCGTCAAGCTGGTCGCCAATGGTACGCCAAACTTCACTGTTATTCTTGTTTATGTTGATGACTTGCTCTTAACTGGTGATGACACGGAGGAAATCAATACAATTACTGCATCCCTTCACCATCACTTCAAGATAAAAAATTTAGGTAATCTCACTTACTTTTTGGGACTGGAAATTGCTCGCAACAGTACTGGTCTTCATTTAAGTCAACGCAAGTATACTCTTGATCTCCTTCAAGAAACTGGCATGCTTGACTCTGCACCTGTGGCCACTCCTATTACTCACACCTCTCGTCTCTCTCCCAACCAAGGCTCACCTCTCGATGCTGATGCCACCTCTCAATACAGAAGACTCCTTGGACGTCTAATTTACTTAACCAACACGCAACCAGACATCGCCTTCGCTGTCCACAATTTAAGCCAATTCATATCTGCACCCACAACTCATCATCAGCAAGCTGTCTCACGTCTTTTGCGTTACCTCAAGGGCACCCCTGGTGAAGGACTATATTTTTCTCACACTAGTTCACTTCACCTTTGTGGTTTTAGTGACTCTGACTGGGCAACATGTCCTACCACACGCAAATCTGTCACTGGATATTCCATCTACTTAGGAGACTCCCTAATATCATGGAAATCAAGGAAGCAGTCAACTATCTCCCGCAGCTCCTCTGAAGCCGGGTATAGAGCCCTTGCCACCACCACATGTGAGTTACAATGGTTGTCTTACCTCCTTCAGGATTTACATCTTCCTCTCTCCCAGCCTGCAACCCTGTACTGTGACAACAAATCTGCCCTTCAAATAGCTTCCAATCAAGTTTTTCATGAACGAACCAAGCATATCGAAATTGATTGTCACCTAGTTCGTGAAAAACTTAACTCTGGTCTCCTCAAACTACTACCCATTACTTCTGCAATGCAAGTTGCTGACATATTCACCAAGCCCCTTGCTTCCGCACAATTCTCTACTCTCAAATCCAAGCTGGGCCTGACAAATATCTACTCCCCAGCTTGAGGGGTGTTAATATATTTAATTTTCTATTTTAAATTATTGGGCTTTGTTTGTTTGACCCAACTTTCCTTTTCTGTTTCAGCTAGGTCTTAATCTTTTTCTTATATATACACCATGTATTTTACTCTCTAATATACAAGTGAATAAAAGTTTCTTTTATATTTATTTTTCTCTACAATTAGGGTTCATCAAAACCTCTCTTTCTTCATTACGATTACGTGCGATTACGTACGCTACATTAAAGCATCACATCACACAAGGAATATTCATCTTCATTTACTGTAATAGTAATCTTAATTCATTTTTGTTATTATCAAATATAAAATACTAATACGTCGAATTTCTTATGAGCTTGATGAATAATAATAAATAATATATATAACTGATTTATTAAATCTTTTATCTCAATGACTATATAACTGATTTGTTAGAAACAGTACATACTTAATCAGATATAATGTATTCATAAGATAATATGAAAAACCTATTCATAAGATTATATGAAAGTAGGTAAAATTCGAATTTGAATTTATTTTTTTATATCTTAAATTCCAATCCACTATATTAGTAAAAATATATGTCCTAATTCTAGTAAGTGATTGCGTTTTTTCCCTATTTATCTTTCTCTTAAATATAATTTAAATTTCAAAATTATTGTAATCTTAATCATTCTTTGAAAAGATAATGTAATATTGATAAGATGGGTGAGTTTTTCAAGAAAAAAATATTTTAAAATAGATTTAATCAAAATGATAGAAATCTTTTATATATATATATATATATATATTTAGGAATTTGTTACAAAATTAAGAAATCTTATCCTATCTTTATATTATATTCAACTCTATTTTCTGTATATATGAATTTATTAGAAGATTTATTTTTCTGTTCAGATTTAGTTACAACCTTATTACAAATAGACAGAGGCTTGTGCATGTTCTTCATTCAACATGGGAACCGTAGAAGGAAGAGTGCATTCGTACCACTATGAGATGCGAACTGAAGAAGTGGGAGTGAAGATCAAACTCAAAGACATATTGAGGGTTGAGGTGGCTATCATTGTTCGATATTATAATCATCATCTACATGCTATTCAAACATCAACCTTATTAAAAACTTCAACTCCCATTAGTTGTCAGAATTTCCTTGAAAATAATGCAGATTTCTTGAGGAGTGTGTTGTTCGATCCACGTTGTTCTTACTGCTTCATCCCAGAAATGGTTGACCCAGCGTCGCAAAAAATTATTAATATGATTCTAGTAGCCTTAGAATTTGGTGGTGGTCATGAGTCTGTGGATTCAGAATGCAAAGAATTGCCTTTGAATTTAGATATCATCGTGGATGTAGTTGCAGATGTAGAATGTGACGAGGAAGACGAAGAGGAAGAGGAAGAGGTAGAGGAAGAGGTAGAGACAGATGTAGAGACAGAGGAAGAGATAGAGGAAGAGGTAGAGACAGATGTAGAGACAGAGGAAGAGATAGAGGAAGAGACAGAGGAAGATATGGAACATTATGCAGCAACGATTTCGGCATCTGCAGAAGCCATTGATTCCCTTAAAACGTTCTCAATTTCACCTTTCTTAAAATTGGAAACTGAGAAGTGCAGTATTTGCTTGGAAAATGTTGGCTTTAGAGAGAATGAAGAGAATGTGAAGTTATCGTTGTTGCCATGTGAACATGTTTTTCATCATCTCTATATTGTAAAGTGGTTGCAGACAAGTCACACTTGTCCGTTATGTCGTTATCCTATGCTTGTTAGTCATAATTGATTTATTTTATTTTTTAAAAAAATTGTATTTTGTACAATATAAGAATGAAGATTACGTAGCTTTTAGTTTTTATATATATTTTACTTCAAAGATTCACAATTTAGCATTTAATTTATTTAACAAATAATGTGAGGTTGCATGACATATTTTTGCTGGCTAAAACTGTAAGAAAACACGCCACCGTGACTGCAAAACCTAGTGAGATCGGATCAACGTTCCTGCAGCAAGGATGACTTCTCTTTATTCTATTTTTTTTTTCTACTACAACCGAAAAAAAAATTATTATAGTGTCTTTTAAATTTTTTTAAAAAAAATCTGATTTTAACACTTTAAATTTTTTAAAAATTGTATAGAAGAAATGTGTACATGATTTGTAAATAATTATTTAAATAAATTAAATTTAAATTTTTAAATAACTTTTTAATATTATTTTAAATATTTTGACATAATTATTTTATCATTAATCTTTTTCAATTTTAATTCATAGAATCGTAGTATTAAATTATTATCTCATTATATTATTTAATTAATTTAACTTTATTTATGTTATGGTATCAATCAAATTAACTATAAATTTTCACTCATTTATTCTCTCTCTTTTTTAAAAATTCAAACAATAGTCTACAAAATTTATTCTTTTTAATCTTTGAGTTGTGTAAAATGTTAATTTTTATTTCTAAGATATACTATGTTAAAGACATTAATGATAAAGAAAATATTAGCTCAAATACAGGCGCGAGAGTATATCTGTATTTTTTATTTTTATTATTATCATGTTTATATAATTTTTGTAAAAAAATAAAAAAAAAATTAAAATTAGAAGATAAGAAGGGATAACAACTAACTAAATATAAAAAGAAATAAAAACTATAATATTTAAGAAAGATGAAGATATGAAAAGGAAAACTTTTTCACCTCATAAGAAGTCTTCCGTTCTACTAAACTTTTTTATGTTTGACAAATAACTCTATATTTAAAATTTAAAAGTAATAATTTGTTTTAATATTAAAAATAAAATAACAAATCAGTTTTCAATTAATTATAAGAATGATTAATTATTTAGTAAATATTTAAAAAATAAAAAATCACTGAAATATTCAAAATAAAATATTAATAAAGATAAAATAAAAATAAATTTGTGTACATAGATAATGATTCTCAAAATTACAAATTAATTAAAAATTATTTAAAAAAAAACTCGTGTGAATATTGAATATTTTTAGACAATTATAGATATGGGAAGTAATTCTAATTAGTCTATAAAAATATATTATTTAGGATAAAGAGGAAAAATGTTTGCGTTTTTTTCCCCTTTTTATCTTTCTCTTAAATATAATCTAACTTTTAAAATTATTGCAATCTTAAACATTCCTTAAAAAGATAATGTAATATTGACAAGATGAATATTTTTTCAAGAAAAAAATATTTTAAAATAGATTTAATAAAAATGATAGAAATCTTAAATATATATATATATATATATTAAAATCAAGAAATCATATCCCTCTCATTATATTATTTAATTAATTTAAATTTTATTTTATTTTATGGTATCAAACAAATTAACTATAAATTTTTCACTAATTTATTCTCTTTTTAATTTTTTCAATTCAAACAATATCATGTTTTCACTATTTTATATGTGTTTAATCCATTCATCACTTTCAACTTTTTTTTAAATAAAAACTTTTATGTTAGATATCACTATGCAACTTAAGATCTCAACTAGGCTGACATTAAGTAACAATCATTATTTGTATTCACATGAAAAAAGTATTATAAGAAAAAAAAATACAAAAATAGGGAGAACTAAACCAAAACTCATATGTTAACAAAAACAATATATAGGTAAACTGTTACAAATTACTCCACATTAAAATTTAAAATTGATAATTATTTTTATTAATATTAAAAAATAAAATAAAAAACAATTTTTAATTAATTATAAAAATAATTAGTTATTTAGTAAATAATTTATTCAAAATAAAATAATAAAAATAAATTTGTGCACATAGATAATGATTCTCAAAATTTCAATTTTTTTATAACATACAATTATATACATTAATTAAAAAATATTTAAAAAAAAGCCACATTCTCGTCAGGATAAAAGAGGAAAATGATTGCGTTTTTTCCCTTTTTATCTTTCTCTTAAATCTAATTTAAATTTTAAAATTATTGCAATCTTAATCATTTCTTGAAAAGATAATGTAATATTGATAAGATGAGTCAGTTTTTCAAGAAAAAAATATTTTAAAATAGATTTAATCAAAATGATAGAAATCTTAAAAATATATATATATATATATATATTTGTTTTTAGGCATTTGTTATAAAATCAACAAATCATATCCTATCTTTATATTATATTCAGTCCTATTTTTCGTTTATATGAATTTATTAGAAGATTTATTTTTCTGTTCAGATTTTGTTGCAACCTTATTATAAATAGAAAGAGGTTTGTGCATGTTCTTCATTCAACATGGGGACCGTAGAAGGAAGAGTGCATGCGTACCACTGTGAGATGCGAAGTAAAGAAGTGCGAGTGAAGATGAAACTCAAAGACATATTGAGGGTTGATGTGGCTATCATTGTTCGATATTATAATCATCATCTACATGCTACTCAAACATCAACCTTATTGAAAACTTCAATTCCCATTAGCTTTCAGAATTTCTTTGAAAATAATGCAGATTTCTTGAGGAGTGTGTTGTTCGACCCACGTTGTTCTTACTGCTTCATCCCAGAAATACTTGATCCAATATCAGCAAAAATTGTTAATATGATTAAAGTAGCCTTGGAATTTGGTGGTGGTCCTGAGTCTGTAGATTCAGAATGCAAAGAATTTCCTTTGAATTTAAACATCATCGTGGATGTAGTTGTAGATGTAGAAAGTGAAGAGGAAGAGGAACAGGAAGACGTAGAGACAGAGGTAGAGACAGAGGTAGAGACAGAGGTAGAGGTAGAGGAAGACGTAGAGACAGAGGTAGAGACAGAGGAAGAGACAGAGGAAGAGATGGAACATTATGCAGCAACGATTCCAGCATCTACAGAAGTCATTGATTCCCTTAAAACGTTCTCAATTTCACCTTTCTTGAAAAAGGAAACTGAGAAGTGCAATATTTGCTTGGAAAATGTTGGCTTTAGAGAGAATGAAGAGAATGTGAAGTTATCATCGTTGCCATGTGAACATGTTTTTCATCATCTCTGTATTGTAAAGTGGCTGCAGACAAGTCACACTTGTCCGTTATGTCGTTACCCTATGCCCGTTCGCAATAACTGATTTGTTTTATTTTCAAAGATAAATTGTATTTTGTATGAAATAAGAATGAGGATTACATAGTTTTTGTTTTCGTATACATTTTACTTCAAAGATTCACAATTTAGCATTTAATTTATTTAACAAATATTTGCCTAGATTTTGGATGAGTTGTTCATTTGGGAGTTGTATTGGTTGGGAGTGCTTGAGACCTCAATCGCGAACACTTTAGTGTGATAACTCGGTTGGTCGGGTCCATTTGGAAAATACCTAACTCGTATGTTAAAAAGATAATTAAAATAAAATGACATAGAGAATAACCAAATTAGTTTGGTGTATATATTTTAGATGTAAATAAAAATTGTTAAAAATAAAAATTACATGAACTTGTAAAATGAAGGCACATCTTAACAAAATATTCTTGTTGATGAAATTGTTGAAGGAATGTCTATAAAAAGGGGTTGAGACCTTGAGTAAGTTTTTTTTGAGAACTCTACACTGATACAAATTTTACATTTTGATATTCATAGTTTGAATGTTCTCAGTGATATCGTCAGGGTGTGATCAGCCGATGAACTCCACCTGTCACAAAGCCGTAGCATCTTGGTTCAACAATATCAAGCAAAGCCGCTTCAACTCGAAATCCACTTCTTGTCTGACTTTATCAAAGTTCGGTGAGAACAAAAGTATTTTTTAATGTGAATAATTTTTTTTATTGTTGTAAAATTCTAAAACTTTTCTTTGAATTATATAATTTATTATTGAGTATATTCTAAAACTTTTCTTTGAATTATGTAATTTATTATTGAGTATTGGAAGACACTGAGATAATATACGCATAGTAAGGGTTATGTTTTTATAGATTTGAGCATATTAAGATTTTATGCATATAAAATAGATTTTGAAGAAAATAAATTAGATGGATATTTCAGAGAATAACATGATAACAAGTTAGAAAAATAACTCATTTATTAAATGATTTATTCTTATATTATAAACATGGATTTTATTTTGGAGCAAGATAAGTATATAAGATATTCTCGTTCTTAGGCACGCGTCTTGTAAATAATATCATATACTTTATTTATTTATTTTTGTTTCCCTTTAAATACTATTTTTTATTCTAATTTGAAATTTAGTATGATTTATATTTTAAATATGGATAAATTCTATCAATTTGAACTTTTTCAAAGAAATTGAATTTCTATATTATTGTAATATTAATTCATTTTTGTTATTATCAAATATAAAATACTAATAGACCGAATTTCTTATGAGCTTGATGAATAATAATAAATAATACATATAACTGATTTATTAAATCTTTTATCTCAATGACTATATAACTGATTTTTTTAGAAACAGTACATACTTAATCAGTATTCATAAAATAATATGAAAAAACTATTCATAAGATAATATGAAAGTACTTTAAATGTGGTAGGTAAAATTCGAAGTTTGAACTTATTTATTTATATCTTAAATTCCAATCCCCTATATTAGTAAAAACATATGTCCTAATTTTAGTAAGTGATTTTTATAATTCTCTCTGGGTGAAAACTAGGGTAGGAAAAATAATAAGTTTTTCATCAAAATATTATAATTTCTTTGATTTATTACGAGAATGGATAATTTTTTTATTTGTGTTTTTGATAAATTTTACCTTAAGTCATGCTCATGACACACGACTTCTGTTTGATTTCATACACATATCAAATTTATACTATGATAGGACAACTTTGACTGAAAAAAGTTGTCTTAAAATTGTGCATTTGTGACACCATTTTACTAAAAAATTTGATTAGGATTAAGTGAAGTCATGCATAAGTGGCAGGACTTCATTGTAAAATAAAACAACTAAAGTTGTGCATAATTCGAACGAATTCATTTGTTTTATTTGTCATTGAAATCATGTAAGTGTAGCGCGACTTCACCTTTGTATTATTTTGCTTATTGTGAAAAAAAATGGTGAAATTGTTGATTAGAAGATAGTCACTTCTCATCTCAAACGCAAACTTAGATCATTCACACACACATAAAGACATACACACATGCACACATAAACATACAGATGTAGAGGCACACATACACAAACACATAAATATACGACACACACCCATACACACATTTCCCTTATGAGATGAACGTAAATATTTTAATATTTAGATAAACTTTGAAATACTTTGATATTAACAATACATGTTGGATAACTAAATAATATTCTTGACTAGAGTTGATTTTTTATTTGTAATATGACCACACGTGATTAAAAAACTCTTGACTACAAGAAAATGTAATCAAGATTATCACACAATTACTCACCACAAGATGTATACAAGATAATACTCACTCTTTTAAAGAGATAAAGAAACAACATGTTATATAAACCAACTAGGTTTTGCAAACTAAAATTTTATCTCTATATTCATAAGTTTGTCTCTTAATAGTTGTTGTTGTAAACAATCTTCTTTAACATCATCTTCAATATATAAAAATTTATGAAAAAGTTATTGCAAATATTTCTCTAACCATTGAAACATTAAAGATGATCACTTTCTTTATATTGTGTGTGCCCATATTGATGTGTTGAGAGACACATAGATGTTTTTCATACAACATTAATTACATATTTTTTTTCAAGCAACAACTTGGTCCTTGACATAACTTACTAAACCTAAGTCATATGAACTATTATCCAAATTAGAGTAAAAGGTTGCTAGCGTGGAACAACATTAATACCTTTTTCAAAAAATCTTTAATGTCAGACCAATTAGAATGAAATTCTTTACTAGATAGAATAAATATTTATAATATTTAAATTGTACCATGAAATACTTAAAACCACAAATCTTTATTCAAGTATAAACTTAAGAGACAAAGATAAGGTGAACAAAAAAAGAAGTACTTTAGTGTTTCATGATCTAAGGTTAAGATAAAGATTACCTTCATATATTACACTTAGTTATGAAAACACTTAATTGGTCATTTGTGAAGACCATTTAATTGATTGACATGATTTTTTAAAAATTATTAAATTATTAAATTTTCATTTTTTGTTAATAAAAAAACTACCAACTTTAAAATTTTTTAAAATTTTAATAGCTAGCTAAATAATAATTTAAAAATTAGTTTATAATTTGTTATTAATAATAAAAAATATTTTAAATATCAATATTTTTTAGTTTATAAAATAATATCTAATTTAGTTAATATAGTAATTAATTATTTTTGTCTCTAAAATTGATTTATATTTAATATTTTTTTAGTGTTTGACTTATTTTAAAATAAAATTATAAAATTAAAATAAATATAATATTATATATTTAAATAGAAATTAAAACTAAGAAACGAAACTTAAAATAAATAGCTGATCTTCTTAAACTTTTAGATAATAAGAAGTGGGAAAAATTTAGAATTTAAAATATATTTTAAAAAAATTTCTCTTCCATCCACTCAAATTACATAATTTATTTT
>NW_027174138.1:0-92460 GCF_000499845.2 Phaseolus vulgaris | reverse complement strand
TATACACATATAATTTAAAAGAAGTTAAAATTTGTTGGGTCTATAAATAAATAGGGATGACATAGAGCAAAAACATATGGTAGCAGAATAGTCCAAGCTTTTCAAAGACATGTTGCAAATAGTAAAGTGCCAGGAGTGCAATATCAAAGAGAGGGTGGCAGGAGTGACATAGAGCAAAACTTATTTTTTTAATATATATATATATATATATATATAATTTAAAAGAAAAAGGGGTGCAGAGAGCAAATTTTAGCAAATGGCCCAAGCTTTTTAATTGCTTTATTACATGACTTTTAAAATAACTTTCAATTTTGACTAACTAAAATATACAAATTGTGATAGATAAAAATTGAATTAAGAAAGTGGGTAAATTTTATTAATTTTAATATTTTATATTAATTATATTTTTGTTTTTATCAAATATTGTTATTTTATTGTATTTGCCTAGTTTAATTTAAAATTTATTGAAATCCACTGGTTTGGAAAAAAATGATGATCCACTTTTTTAATATTTGTGAGTGTTTTGTGTCGACTCCAACTGAATAATTTAATTCTTAAAGATGAGAATACTATATTTATAAACTAATAAAGTTATATAAAGGAATGTAAGTTATTTTAAAATAGAATAAAATATATTTTATTTGATATTGTTATATAAACATTAAAATAATATGATAAAACATTTCTATCTATACTATTTTAAACTATATATTTTAAAAAATAATATAAAGTATGAATATGTAACGCGTAAATTAAATTACCTTTTTATAAGTAGTATTAAATAAAATTAGAATGTTATACGTACGTGTTAAATGAAATCACGATTTTTATACGTATCCACGTTAAATGAATTATAATGTATAAATTACATATATGTTAAATAAAATTATAGAGGGTTTATATGTACGCGTAAAATAAAATTACGATATATGAATGAATGATTGAATTACAAATTGGATTTAAAATAACGAGATGCATTGAAATTTGTAATATATTTAACTCGAACATTATTGTATCTTTTCGTCTAGGATACAAATACAAAATTCTTACACTAACTCGATAATTAATTACATGAATTAGTATGTCTTAACTATTTACACTCTAAGTTTGAACAACAAAGTTCACATGTGACAGACGCAAAGCATTAGGCACTGATATGCACATGATCAGTATTAGGTTGTTGTAGGGTATACATTGATGTTGATAATTCATCATCAACATGCACTACAATGGATCAAGATTGGATGTATAAAATGTTTGATTGTTCAAGAAGATTGAGGCAACCCTTCATAGATGACGTTCATAATTTGTTTCTAAGGCAGTGGATAGTTTCATACATGTCAGATGGAGGGATAAGGTGTTCATGTGTGAAATTTTGTCGTGAGAAAATTCTCAAACATTCTTATGTCAGGAGTCATCCTTCAACATGACTTTCAACCCAACTATAGTGTTGGTTATCACGGAAACGGGGACAAATGAGATTAACTTAAACATTGCATCCACCAGTTATGATAACATCAGGCGTGATGATGACTTTGGGTCATTAGCCGAAATGGTGAACAATGCATACAACAACCTAAGATGAAGTGTTATCTGTCAGTGTTATCTAAGATGAAGAACAACAACCTAACGCTGAAACGCGAAAGTTTTATGATATGATATCATTTGCCATAAACCCATTTATGATGGAGCAGCTAAGCCTAAATTGTCAATAGCCATAAGGCTTTTGGGTGCTATAACCAGTTGGCACACAATTGAAAAAATGTTAGATTATTTCATTAAAAGTTACTTGATGTAATTCCAATAGATAATTGCATACCTAAGACTTATGAATGAAGCAAAAAAAAAATTGTACTCTCGCTTGAAGGCTATCGAGATGATTATTGTGAGGCTAGATTTGTTTTATTACAAGGAAGACATCAAACTAAATGAGTGCAAATTTGTGGTCTTCCTAGGTACTTGCCTCCAAAGGGTCATAACAAAACATACAAAAGAGTATCAATAAAGAGAAGTTTAGTCGTCTATCAACCACGATATAAAGACTATATACCTCAATGGAGTCAGCAAGCCAAATGTGATGGCATTTTCAAAACATAATGAGATGATGTATTGCACATCCATCTGATGTGAAAGCTTGGAAACACTTTGATAGTGTATATCCTGGATTTGCAGTTGAACCCCATAAGTAAGATTGGGATTATGTTTCTGATGGATTAACTCCTTGTATCCAAGCTTCAACATCCCCATATTTTTATTGGTCGATATTTGTCACTCTTTATAACCTATCCACTAAAATGTGTATGACAAATTCGTACATAAACCCATATGATATGTTATCATTTGCTCATAAAACCCATTTATGATGGAGCAGCTAAGCCTAAATTGTCAATAGCCATAAGGCTTTTGGGTCTATAACCAATTGGCACACAATTGAAAAATGTTTAGATTATTTCATTAAAATGTTACTTGATGTAATTCCAATAGATAATTGCATACCTAAGACTTATGATGAAGCAAAAAAAAATTGTACTCTCGCTTGAAGGCTATCGAGATTGATTATTGTGAGGCTAGATGTTTGTTTTATTACAAGGAAGACATCAAACTAAATGAGTGCAAATTTTGTGGTCTTCCTAGTACTCCTCCAAAGGGTCATAACAAAACATACAAAAGAGTATCATAAAGAGAATGTTTTAGTCGTCTATCATACCACGATTATAAAGACTATATACCTCAATGGAGTCAGCAAGCCAAATGTGATGGCATTTTCAAAACATAATTGATGATGATGTATTGCAACATCCATCTGATGTGAAAGCTTGGAAACACTTTGATAGTGTATATCCTGGATTTGCAGTTGAACCCCATAATGTAAGATTGGGATTATGTTCTGATGGATTAACTCCTTGTATCCAAGCTTCAACATCCCCATATTTTTATTGGTCGAATATTTGTCACTCTTTATAACCTATCCACTAAAATGTGTATGACAATTCGTACATGTTTCTAAGTTGTCTCATACCTGGTCCGACTAACTCAACAAAAGAATAGATGTATATTTGCAACCACTTATTGATGGCCTCCGACAACTATAGAGTGAGGGTATTTTCATTTATGACATGATGAACAAAAGATAACTTCGTCATGCAAGTTTGTTTGATGTGGACAATTACTGATTTTCCAGCATATGTGATGTTGTCTAGGTGGGGGATTAAAGGAACACTGGTGCAGAAAAGGTAATGGCAGTTATTTTAGCATTAAACGGTGGCTTCCAACCGCTATTTTTCAACACGTAGTCTATTCTCTTTAGGAAAAGACGACAGTTATTGACCGTCATGTTAATGACACACTAAAACGATAGTTTTGACCATAACTGTCGTTTTACACCTTCCCATAACTTGTATATACAAGACATGCATGAGTTATAAAATGGCGATTATGGTAAAAACCACTATTTTATACCCTCCCTAACATCAGCACAGATGGTGCACTAAAACAACAGTTATGAGCATAATCACCGTTTTATACCCTCTCGAGAGTTATAAAACGATGGTTTTGGTCATAACCGCCATTTTTTATGGAATTATTTTAGTTAATTTTGTTTAATGCTAATTCCCATCTAAATTGACTTGTTCAATAAAACCCAGCTAGCTAGATACATAAATTCATAGAATCAAATTATATATATATATATATAATATATTGATAAAAAATGTATTACAAACACTAATAACATATTCTTATCTATTTATATATATTCCTACACTATTAATTATTATCCTAGAGTTATAGAAATTAAGAAAAATATGTTTTCTCAAACATGTCTCCCATATTCTATGGCGGACAAAGGTAGTGGGCTCTAATCTATAAAGAATTGCATTGTAAAATAAGATTCACATTAATTAGTGTTAAGATACATATATTATATTAAAGAATTATAAAGAATAATAATATTATTACATGCTCCCAATCTCTTGTAATGCCTGCTCTTACAATGGCAATCAATCCATTGCATAATGTAATAGCCACATTTGTAGCCTCATGGTATCTATTACACTATAATTCAATAGAAATTAAAAGTTAATATTGATAAACAATGAAAATTTAAGACAAAAATTACAAACCTTTAGTATCAACCATGTCAGATTTTGATAATTTGAATTGGATCGACCTTTGAGGATGTTATATCCACACCATGAAATGATTAATACAAAAAACCGCGTTAGTAGATGTTTAATTAGCATACGTAGTTAAGTTTATTGTGTAATTACACATCAAGTATATGCTTTAGATGTGTGGATGACTTTTGTTAGGGAACAAAACCACACAAAAATCTTATCAACCGTGGATAAGACAAGTAACTGTCATGATCCCTATATTTAAAACATGAAATAGTAATAATTGACGACTTATAAATGAACTTACTTATTAATATAAGGGAAAAGATAAATTTGTTTTCCCTCTTTTCCCAAAGTGTTAGTGATGTTTGATTGAGTTTCAAAATTCTTTGCTCCAATTGGATTAATATAATAGGGAACCCATATTAAAACACAATTTATCATGAAAAAGAGTGAGAAAACCATACTCATAAAAAAATAACCAATCTATCAACAAAAATTATACTACATTTGCTACAATTTTTAATGTTGACCCAATAATATTCAACACAACATTTTCAATCTTGGCATGATTATCTAAAGTAAACAATACCAAATTTTTACATAAGAAAATGCATGTTCAATAACTTGATTTTCCAATTCTCTATAAGAAGAAGTAGTTGAAGATATCCGAGTGCGAGAATTCCTAGTATATCCAAACACATGAAAAGAACAAGGTCCCATTCCTAGTATATTAATTACAATATAATATCAATTAAAACATAAGAAAATTCAAAAGCAATTACTTGAATGGTTTTCTAATGTATATCTTTTTGTAATCTTTAGGAATCTTCCTCCAACTTTGATAGCTAATAGGAAATGCATTAACATTTTTGCAACACAACCTAAAAATCTATTCAACAATGCTCCACTATCATCAACTGGTTGGTTCTTGTTATTCTAGTTCACAAGAATCTTCTCATCATAAAAACCAGACATCATTCGTTGTTAATTGTTTTCTAACTTTTTTGCCTTCACTATCTGTCAAAATTCTTGTTAGTTTAAAAGGATGAACATAAAAAACAAATACAATGTGAGTTTGCAATGTTATTAATTCAAGCTTACCAATGACATCAACAAGTCGTGATCTTTTACATGAACATGCTTTGATTGTTCAGTTTGCATCTCAATACCCACATTTTCTTCCCCTTCTTCATCAGATTGTAACCTTGGTGTAGGTTAAGATGTAGATTCAAGGAAAAATTTATTTGTATTATCAAATTAATTCAAATTTGGGTGCAGAATTGGTCTTAGTAGTAGAAACTAACCTATGAGGTGTTCATGGGGGAGGAAGCTTCTTATTATATTCTCTATAGGATGAAAATTCACATGAGGTGTTGCATAATAATTAAACAAATACATGTGAAAATAAGATATTTTAAAGAGAGTGCCAAATTAAAATAGAAGTACAAACATCTTACTAAATTCGAATGCAAATTGAGGTGTTATGGTAGATTGTAGTGCAAATGGAAGTTGACTATGAACTTGAGTTGGTCAAAAGTGTTATTGAGGGTCTCATAATCTCTTGATGGATATTTTCTTCATCTTCAGGTATTCTTGAAATAATAACATTTATACAAGTCAAATTATAAATTCAATAAATCATAATTACCTAATATAATGCATGTATAAGTAATAAGGATGATAGTTTAAACAAAAATAATATACAAATTTTCAATTAAAAATAGGACCTTGTTAACTATATACTCCCTTCTCCATTTACAAATAAAGTTTGCAAATTGTTTTGTACAAATGGTTCACATTCATGAAAACTGACATCATTATCTTCTCCCATGTCATGTAAGTCTTATGGCTTTAATAATGCTCCAATCTTTAGCTAATTGATCCACTACATAATAAACCATTTGTGCTTCTTTAGCTTGGATGTATGGATCATCATTATTACCAGTGTGTATCAAACATGTAAACTTTACGTCATCTATGATAATCTCTTAGAAGTAGTTGTATTAGTTAATAGAAAATCGACCATTATAGTTTATTCAATTATGTCTACTCTTTTGCTGGTTTCTAATCTATCCGAGCGTGTGTGGCTTGGAACATATCTTTCTCTCTCTCACTCCCCTAAGGACCAGTTCCAGAAAGAATTTTCCTAGTCTCTGCAATTTTTAATTGAATAAAAGTAGTACTATTGCTTCATGCTGTCTCATTTATAATGGAAGGTTTAGAGTCAAGTGGTGGGGTTGCTGAAGTTATGTAGATTCTTCTTGAAGCTAATGTGAAGATGGAAAATAGCAAATTCCATAATTACTTAAAAACTTGAAGATCCCCAAACAAAAGTGATCGAGCTAATTAGCTAGCTAGCCTATCAAGCTTGAGAGACCTTTCACATGGCTTTGATAATTTTAATCATTAATTATATGATAGCTCCAGGATGTTATAGCTCCAGCAGTGAACATCATTGTTGCATGAACCTTGGCCCTACTGGCCCTCCAGAAGATTCTAGAAGAGTTACTTCTCTGTCATGTCTGGAACCTCAATGGCATGCCCTCATGTTAGTGGAATTGCTGCTCGTTCGCTCGGCTCGCCTGAGTTGGACCCCTACAGCATCAAACCTACAATCATGACAACAGCCGAGTCAACCAACCACACTGGAAGGCCAATACTTGATGAAAACCAACCAGCAAGAGTTTTTGACATGGGAGTTGGACATGTGAATCCACAAAGAGAATTGAACCCTGGACTTATGTATGACATTAGGTCAGATGACTATATCATCCACCTTTGCAGACTTGAATATACAAGGTCAGAAATATTCAGCATCACACACAAAAATGTGAGTTACAATGTAGTCATGAAGATGAATAGAGGCTTCAACCTCAACTATCTCTCATTATCAGTGATTTGTAAGGATGGTAAGAGGAGAAAAATGTTCAGAAAGAGACTACAAAATGTGGGAAGTCCTAACTCCATCTACTCAGTGGAGGTTATGGCACCTAAAGGAGTAAAAGTGATAGCAAAACCCAAGCGACTTGGATTTAAACAAACACTATAAGAAATATTGATATTGTTGAAGATTGTTGCTGCCCCTTCAAGATTGTGTTTGATGAAGACTTATATGTACATTTCATTTGTATTTTGCTTTGCTTTAAGTGTGTCTTAGGTAGTGCTTAGAGGTTGTCTAAGAGTGGGCTTTTTGCTGAGTATCTCACCTCATAACCACTGGCCATGTGATAAGAACAAGCATAAGTTTTCTTAAACTGTTTTTCACATGTTTTACAAAAAACACGTTTATTGCATAAAAATAAATCTGTTCTTTTCTAAATAAACAGATTCATTTTTACACTGATGCCTTAGCTAAGTCTTGTAAAAATTAGATTTTGTGCATCAGGTATTTGACTAAGTATTCTTCTTTTCAAAACGACTGAGTTTTTAAATAGATAAAGTTTCTCTGTTTTCGTTTTGAAAAATAAATCTGTTCATCTGTAAATGAATAGATTCTTTTTGTCTCTGGTGCCATGTCAAGCTTAAACGTTTTTCAGTTTTATCTCAGCACCAGAATGGTTTACTAAGTCTCCTCACTTAACAAATTCTCTAACTGCTTTTGAAAATAAATCTGTTCATTTTATTTTCAATCTGTTCATTTTATAACAACTTTAACTGTTTTTCAAAAATCTGTTATAAGTTGGTTTTCTATAAAATACAAACTTGTTTCTGAGTTTAAGATCAATTCATACATTTGCAAAAACAAGTTTTGACAGCAGAGAATTAAGTGTTTACAAAGGATTAGCATTTGTTCTTCAAAGATTTCAAAAATCACAAAGTGCTTGTTCTTGGTGTGGTTCCAAAAGCTTGGTGTGAGGTGCAGCTACTGTTCTAGCAATCTTGCCTACTGGTTTAAGGCAGATCTTTGTATCCTCAATTAGGTGTAGTCGTTTCACTTCTCATTTCTTGTAATTGTTTGGTTGAACACTCTTCTTGATAGGTTTTCTTGGAGAGTGTGTGTGAGTTGAAATTGGTTTTTTCAGCAAGAGTACCTAAGTTCTTGTAGGTTTCAAGAACAGTGGGAATTGTACTTGGTTGTATTGTGTTTTAGTGATTTCCACCTGGTTTTGGTGAAGACTGGATGTAGCTCAGTTGAGTGAACCAGTATAACTGCTTGTGTTCATTCTCTCTCACTCTCTGCAATTTCATTTCTGCATAATTGATAAAACAACGAAGAAATAAATCTGTTCAATTGAAAATAAATCTGTTCTTTCTGGGCACTGTGCATACTGTTCTTAATTTCTGAAAAAGTTGTTTGAATCTGATAAGAAAATATAAAATCTGCTAAAAGCCACTGGAACAAATTGGCTGTGATAGGTTGCTCAAGAAATTGTTAAAACTATTAATTGAACCTTAAACAATTGCTTAAAGTTGAAGCTTGCTGTTCTGTGATTCATTGTTCTTAATTTCTGGAAAACTGTCTGGTTTCAATAAGAACACTGATAATCTGTTAAAGGCTAATAAAACAGGTTGTGTGTAATAGATTGTCTCACTAATTGTCAAGCCCTTAACTGAACCTAAATCACACGAATTGGAATTAAGGTTTGTTGTTTTTGTGTTACACTGTTTTTCAAACCTGTTATCTGTGTGTGTGCATCTGGAAATTCTATCTGCATAATCTTGTGATTAACCTTGATGAATTAAAAGCTTTTCAAACAAAAACAGTGCTGAAATAAATCTGTTCATTTTCACATAAATCGATTTATTTTCTGTAAAACTGTGTTAAACACTGTTTCTGCGAGAAAGTTTTAAAAGGTCAATTCACCCCCCTCTTGAACTTTGGCACTATTAAACCCAACAATTGGTATCAAGAGCTAGGACTTGTATTTTAATCAAGTTTGTTTGTAATAATGTCTGAGTTTAATGTGCTTTTTGCTGAGGGTTCTGCTGTCAATAGACCACCTATGTTCAATGGAATGAATTATGCATTTTGGAAAGTTAGAATGAGAATTTTCATGGAATCCATTGATGCATTAATTTGGGAAGCTGTGGTCAATGGACCTTATGTGCCAATGCAGGTTGTCAAGGATGAAGAAAAGGTAAAGCCAAGATCAGAATGGAATGAGACCGAAAGGAGGAAGGCTCAACATGATCTTGTGGCCAAGAACATCATAACCTCTGCATTGACAATGGATGAGTTCTTCAGGATATTTCAATGTAAGTCAGCTAAGGAGATGTGGGAAGTCTTAGAAGTTACTCATGAGGGGACTGAAGATGTGAAAAGGTCAAGGAAACATGCGCTCATCCAAGAATATGAGCTGTTCCGAATGCAACCCGAGGAGAGCATTGCTGATGTGCAGAAAAGATTCACCCATATTGTGAATCACCTCACTGGCTTGGGAAAAGAATTTGACAGAGAGGAGCTCAACATAAAGATATTGAAGTGCCTCGACAGAAGCTGGCAACCAAAGGTGACAGCTATCTCTGAAAGCAGTGATCTGTCAAAGTTGGGAACTGCTGCACTGTTTGGAAAGCTGATGGAGCATGAGCTAGAGTTTAAAAGACTTAAAGAGCAGGAAACAACAGAGAGAAAACCCAAAGGTCTTGCACTGAAAGCAACTGAACTAAATGAGATCAATGAAGAAAAAGAAGATGCTGAAAATGATGATACAATCAGTCTTCTTACAAAAAGATTCAGTAAATTCCTGAGGAAGAAAAACAAAAATAGGAACCAGCAGAAAAGAAGGTATCCTAAACCCAATGATTCAAATTCCTCTAAATATACTTGCTTTGGATGTGGCAAAACAGGGCATATCAAAACAGATTGTCCAGATAATCAAACAAGGGACAAATCAGCCAGCAAGAAATTTGAAAGGAACAAGGGAAGAAGAGCCTACATCTCATGGGAGGAAAATGAAGCATCCTCAACCAGCAGTTCTTCAACAGAAGATGAGGAGAACAATTTGTGCTTCATGATGAAGGATGAGGAGTCAAATTCTGATTCAGTAAGTAATTTTTCTGCTGATTCTGATAACTATGATGATTTGCTTGCTGCCTTCAAGGAAGCACATGATGAAGCCAATAGGCTAGCTATAATATGTAATAAGCTGCAAAAGGTAAATAATGTGTTGGCACCTAAAGTAAAAACACTTGAGGAAGAATTGCATAAGGCCAAAACAGATTTGGTAAGCCTTGAACTGACTTGCTTGCATGCCTCTATTAAAAACTGTGAAAACTGCAAAAGATTGGAAAAACAAGTGGAATATTTGCTGAAAACCCTTTCCAATTTCACCAAGGGAAGAGAAAACCTTGAGTCTCTCCTTGGATCACAGAATGCTGTTTTCAATAAGAATGGACTTGGTTATACCCCCGGAAATACAACCAATGTCAAAAAGCTTTCAAGTTTTTTTGTTCCAGCAACATCAGTTTTTTCAACTTTTAACAGTGGCAAAAAGGCATCTCATGTAACCTGTTTTTACTGCATGAAATCTGGTCATACATCTAGGTCTTGCATTGCTAGAAAGCATCTTGTTCCTAAGAACTTAGCAAAATGGCTACCAAAGAGAAGGTTTTAATCTGTGCTGGACCCTATACTGAAAAGGGTACCATTTGTATATTTTTTATTCTGTTTTGCAGATTCGCAGCAAGAAAAACCAGTGGTACTTGGACAGTGGCTGTTCCAAGCATATGACTGGAGATCTTACAAAGTTTACCAGCTTAAAGCTCAAAGCAGAAGGACATGTAACCTATGGTGATAATAACCGAGGGAGGATTTTGGGCAGAGGAACTGTTGGAACAGGGAACTTAACAACCATTGAGAATGTGCTGTATGTAGAAGGACTTAAGCATAGTCTTCTCAGCATAAGTCAGCTCTGTGACAAAGGATACAAAGTGAATTTTGAGTCAAAAGGCTGCACAATATCAAGTAATTCATCTAGTAAGGTACTGTTTACTGGTAAGAGAGTGAATAACATATATCTGCTGAATATCATGGAAACTAACTCTTCAAATGAGTGTTTGTTGTCCATAAGTGATGAGTCTTGGTTGTGGCACAGGAGGTTGGCTCACATACACACAAATCACTTGAATAAATTGAAATCTAAAGATTTAGTTTCTGGTTTACCTAACATTAAATTTCAGGACAACAGGCTTTGTGATGCTTGTGTGAAAGGTAAACAAATCAAATCCTCTTTCAAGTTAAAGGATATTGTCTCTACAAAAAATCCATTGGATGTGTTACATATGGATTTATTTGGTCCATCTAGAGTTGCTAGCTTGGCTAGAAATTCGTATGCTTTAGTCGTTGTGGATGATTACTCTAGATTTACATGGACTCTATTTCTTGCACATAAACATGATGCTTATTCTGCCTTTAAGAGATTAGCAAAAATTCTGCAAAATGAAAATGGTTGCTGCATAAAATCAATTCGAAGTGATCATGGGGGAGAGTTTCAAAATGCTAAGTTTGAGAGGTTCTGTGAGAAGCATGGGATAGCACACACCTTTTCAGCCCCTAGGACACCTCAACAAAATGGTCTAGTTGAAAGGAAAAATAGATCACTAGAAGAACTAGCTAGAACTATGTTAAATGAATCTAAGCTTCCTAAGTATTTTTGGGCTGATGCAGTTTATACTGCAGCTTATGTGTTAAATAGGACCTTAATAAGACCAATTCTTAAGAAAACCCCATATGAACTGTATAAGGGCAGAAAACCTAGTGTAAGCCACCTTAGGGTATTTGGGTGTAAATGCTTTGTATTGAATAATGGCAAAGAAAATCTTGGTAAGTTTGATGCTAAATCTGATGAAGGTGTGCACATTGGTTATGCTTTGAATGGTCATGCATATAGAGTCTTCAATAAAAGGTTGCTTATAGTAGAAGAATCAATGCATGTTGTTTTTGATGAAACTGATCATATCATACCTAAAACTGCTGCTGATGACCCTGACAGTAATGAATTTAAATCTGTTTTAAATCAAAATGAATCGATTCATTTTGATACTGCTGATATACATGCTAGACAAGAATCTACTGCAGCTGCAGGTTTGCCAAAAGAGTGGAAAACCCCAAGAGACTTAACCCTTGATAATGTCATTGGGAACATTGAGAAAGGAGTGTCAACTAGAAAATCCTTGAACAATTTCTGTGAAGCAATGGCCTTTGTATCTCAAGTTGAACCCAAGAATTTGAATGAAGCTCTCAAGGACAGCAACTGAATTTTAGCTATGCAAGAGGAACTGAATCAATTTGCTCTTAATGAGGTCTGGACTCTTGTTCCTAGAATACCTGCGATGAATGTAATTGGAACAAAATGGGTATTTAGAAACAAGATGGATGAGCATGGAGTGATCACCAGAAACAAGGCTAGGCTTGTAGCTAAAGGGTACAATCAAGAAGAAGGAATAGACTATGATGAGACATATGCACCAGTGGCTCGGTTAGAAGCTGTTAGACTGCTGCTTGCCTTCTCCTGCATCAAAGGGTTCAAGCTATTTGAAATGGATGTGAAAAGTGCCTTTCTAAATGGCTATATAAATGAAGAGGTATTTGTCTCACAACCACCAGGTTTTGAAGACCATCAACATCCAGTATATGTGTTCAAACTCCAAAAGGCTCTCTATGGACTCAAGCAAGCTCCTAGGCAATGGTATGAGAGGCTAAGTGATTTTCTCACCTCACAAGGCTATGACAGAGGCACATCAGATAAGACCTTGTTCATTAAGAAGAAAAGAGCTGACTCAATTCTAGTACAAGTATATGTGGATGATATCATTTTTGGATCAAACAATGGAGAATTGTGTGAAGCTTTCGTGAAAGTCATGAACAGTGAGTTTGAAATGTCAATGATGGGTGAGTTGAACTATTTTCTAGGCTTGCAGGTCAAACAACTCAAGGATGGCATTTTCTTAAGTCAAGCTAAGTATTGCAAGGATTTGCTGAAGAAATTTGAAATGGACAAGTGTAAACCAATCAGCACACCCTTCTCAACAAGCTGTCATTTGGATCATGATGAAGCTGGGATTTCTGTTGATGAAACCAAATACAGAGGAATCATAGGATCACTACTGTATCTCACTGCCAGCAGGCCAGATATAACGTTTGCAGTGTGCATGTGTGCAATGTTTCAATCTGCTCCTAAAGAATCACACTACAATGCTGTCAAAAGGATTTTGAAGTATTTACAAGGAACTAAAGAAGTTGGCTTGTGGTATCCAGGTAATATTTCATTAAGCTTAACTGGATATTCTGATTCAGATTTTGCAGGTTGCAAAATTGATAGGAAGAGCACAAGTGGAACCTGTCATTTGCTTGGATCAAGCTTGATCTCATGGCAATGCAAAAAGCAGGCTTGTGTAGCTCTTTCCACTGCTGAAGCAGAATACATTGCAGCAGAGAGTTGCTGTGCTCAAACTATATGGCTAAGACAACAATTGAATGATTTTGGTATCTTACTTAACCATATACCTCTGCTGTGTGATAATACAAGTTCAATCAACTTAACCAAAAATCCTGTCATGCATTCAAAAACCAAACACATTGAAATTAGGCATCATTTTCTAAGGGAACACATATCTAATGGAACATGTGATATTAAGTTCATTGGTACTGATTT
This sequence comes from Phaseolus vulgaris, assembly GCF_000499845.2. Taxonomy (NCBI): domain Eukaryota; kingdom Viridiplantae; phylum Streptophyta; class Magnoliopsida; order Fabales; family Fabaceae; genus Phaseolus; species Phaseolus vulgaris. The sequence continues at coordinate 78,749 of NW_027174138.1, read as the reverse complement.
ACAACTTGCTGATTTATTCACAAAACCTTTAGCCAAAGATAGGTTTAATTTTCTGCTTAATGAATTGGGTATTATAAATGTCAATTGTGCCTAGCAGTAAAAATTAAATCTGTTTATTCGTAATTGAATGTGTTTATTTTCTGCACTGATATGCATTGATGACTAGGAAAGAGAATTTCTGATCTTTGACTGCTTGACTGACTTAGTGGGCATTAACCTCTGTAACTTTGACGGTTTTGGTCATGGTTATGTAACCGATTTGATGGTTTGGGTGCTCAATAAGACTTTGAGTGTATGCATCGTGACCCTAAATATTTGGTGCATATTTTCAAAGATTCTCTGCACAAATTCAGAGCATAAAATCTTCATGCATATCCACTCATAATTGCCATATCAATCCATTTATTCTGCTATAAATCTGTGTGAATACTTGCTACCCACATTGGCCATTCTCTTTCTGTTCTCACCATTTGAAACCAAGAAAAGAATTCAGGTTCAACCATGGCTTCTTCTTCCAAGAAACAGAAAAATAAGGGGAAGCAAACCACCTTTCAAGGTGTGTTAGAAGGATGGTTCGCTGGAAATGAAGAAGGCATCAATGCCTACATTCATGAGACAAGCAGGAAGCAGATCAACATACCCAAAGTGCTGGATTTCAACTGGATGAAATCTGAAAAACTGTAGAAACAAGGGCTGTGTTGAAGCACCAGAAACTGAAAAAGCTGCTGGAATTAACGGGTAATGTTTATCCTGACTTGGTTAAGGTGTTTTATACTAACCTCACATTGGATGGGAATAATGTTGTCTCGTATGTGAAAGGAATCAAGATGAAGATCACAAGTGAGGTGTGGAACTCTGTGGCTGGAATAAAATATACTGGATTGAAAGTAGGAAAGGGAAACACCAGTGGAATCCAAGAATTCAACAAGCTGCAATATTATAAGAGTTGCATGAGGAATCCTACTGAGAGTATAAACAGGTTCCATGCAGGGCATTTGAACCTCACTCCACGTCTAGTTGCATACATCATAGCATGGCAACTTATTCCAAGAGGGACAAACCATGCTGTCTTACATGAAGAGGATCTCATTCTCCTATATTGCATCATGAACCAGATTAAGGTAAACTGGGTGTTCATTATCAATGAACACATGCTCAAGTCAAAAAGGTTGGCCGATTATCGTTTTCCCTATGCTATTCTTGTTTCCAAATTAATTGATTACTTTGGTGTTGATGTTACAAATGAGAGAAATGACCCTATCAAAGCTGTAAGTGAGATTGATACTTCAACTCTCACCAAAATGGGTTTTCACAAAATTGAAGACAAGTGGGTGGTTCTCAAGGAGAAGGACCCTCAAGAAGAACATGAGGATGAGGATGAAGTTGTTCCTATGGATGATGACTCACCTGCTACCCAATCTGAACATGAGGAAGTTGCTGCAAATGCCATAGTTGCCTATCAAGCTCCAGAACACCGAGGAGAACCAATGTCTATGTTTGAAAGGCAAGTGCTGTATCGTCTTGATGTAATGTCTGCAGAACAAAGGGCATACTTTGAGACTACTCATGCAAGGTTTCAACACCTTGATGATCAGATTGAAGGGGTTCAGGCACAGCTTGCAGAGCTTTACTACAAGAATCAGTAGCCTTCTGTTAATTCTGCACCTTAAAACCATGTCTTATGCTATGCAATACTGCTGTTTTTTTTCTGGTTTAAAATCTGGTGCAGTGCAGGTGCTTAAAGCAACAAAGCTATGAGGTTAGCTATGGGGATTTGTCTCCATCAAACAGGGAGAGATTGTTGAAGATGGTTGCTGCCCCTTCAAGATTGTGTTTGATGAAGACTTATATGTACATTTCATTTGTATTTTGCTTTGCTTTAAGTGTGTCTTAGGTAGTGCTTAGAGGTTGTCTAAGAGTGGGCTTTTTGCTGAGTATCTCACCTCATAACCACTGGCCATGTGATAAGAACAAGCATAAGTTTTCTTAAACTGTTTTTCACATGTTTTACAAAAAACACGTTTACTGCATAAAAATAAATCTGTTCTTTTCTAAATAAACAGATTCATTTTTACACTGATGCCTTGGCTAAGTCTTGTAAAAATTAGATTTTGTGCATCAGGTATTTTGACTAAGTATTCTTCTTTTCAAAACGACTGAGTTTTTAAATAGATAAAGTTTCTCTGTTTTCGTTTTGAAAAATAAATCTGTTCATCTGTAAATGAATAGATTCTTTTTGTGTCTGGTGCCATGTCAAGCTTAAACGTTTTTTAGTTTTATCTCAGCACCAGAATGGTTTACTAAGTCTCCTCACTTAACAAATTCTCTAACTGCTTTTGAAAATAAATCTGTTCATTTTATTTTCAATCTGTTCATTTTATAACAACTTTAACTGTTTTTCAAAAATCTGTTATAAGTTGGTTTTCTATAAAATACAAACTTGTTTCTGAGTTTAAGATCAATTCATACATTTGCAAAAACAAGTTTTGACAGCAGAGAATTAAGTGTTTACAAAGGATTAGCATTTGTTCTTCAAAGATTTCAAAAATCACAAAGTGCTTGTTCTTGGTGTGGTTCCAAAAGCTTGGTGTGAGGTGCAGCCACTGTTCTAGCAATCTTGCCTACTGGTTTAAGGCAGATCTTTGTATCCTCAATTAGGTGTAGTCGTTTCACTTCTCATTTCTTGTAATTGTTTGGTTGAACACTCTTCTTGATAGGTTTTCTTGGAGAGTGTGTGTGAGTTGAAATAGGTTTTTTCAGCAAGAGTACCTAAGTTCTTGTAGGTTTCAAGAACAGTGGGAATTGTACTTGGTTGTATTGTGTTTTAGTGATTTCCACCTGGTTTTGGTGAAGACTGGATGTAGCTCAGTTGAGTGAACCAGTATAACTGCTTGTGTTCATTCTCTCTCACTCTCTGCAATTTCATTTCTGCATAATTGATAAAACAACGAAGAAATAAATCTGTTCAATTGAAAATAAATCTGTTCTTTCTGGGCACTGTGCATACTGTTCTTAATTTCTGAAAAAGTTGTTTGAATCTGATAAGAAAATATAAAATCTGCTAAAAGCCACTGGAACAAATTGGCTGTGATAGGTTGCTCAAGAAATTGTTAAAACTATTAATTGAACCTTAAACAATTGCTTAAAGTTGAAGCTTGCTGTTCTGTGATTCATTGTTCTTAATTTCTGGAAAACTGTCTGGTTTCAATAAGAACACTGATAATCTGTTAAAGGCTAATAAAACAGGTTGTGTGTAATAGATTGTCTCACTAATTGTCAAGCCCTTAACTGAACCTAAATCACACGAATTGGAATTAAGGTTTGTTGTTTTTGTGTTACACTGTTTTTCAAACCTGTTATCTGTGTGTGTGCATCTGGAAATTCTATCTGCATAATCTTGTGATTAACCTTGATGAATTAAAAGCTTTTCAAACAAAAACAGTGCTGAAATAAATCTGTTCATTTTCACATAAATCGATTTATTTTCTGTAAAACTGTGTTAAACACTGTTTCTGCGAGAAAGTTTTAAAAGGTCAATTCACCCCCCTCTTGAACTTTGGCACTATTAAACCCAACAATTGGTATCAAGAGCTAGGACTTGTATTTTAATCAAGTTTGTTTGTAATAATGTCTGAGTTTAATGTGCTTTTTGCTGAGGGTTCTGCTGTCAATAGACCACCTATGTTCAATGGAATGAATTATGCATTTTGGAAAGTTAGAATGAGAATTTTCATGGAATCCATTGATGCATTAATTTGGGAAGCTGTGGTCAATGGACCTTATGTGCCAATGCAGGTTGTCAAGGATGAAGAAAAGGTAAAGCCAAGATCAGAATGGAATGAGACCGAAAGGAGGAAGGCTCAACATGATCTTGTGGCCAAGAACATCATAACCTCTGCATTGACAATGGATGAGTTCTTCAGGATATTTCAATGTAAGTCAGCTAAGGAGATGTGGGAAGTCTTAGAAGTTACTCATGAGGGGACTGAAGATGTGAAAAGGTCAAGGAAACATGCGCTCATCCAAGAATATGAGCTGTTCCGAATGCAACCCGAGGAGAGCATTGCTGATGTGCAGAAAAGATTCACCCATATTGTGAATCACCTCACTGGCTTGGGAAAAGAATTTGACAGAGAGGAGCTCAACATAAAGATATTGAAGTGCCTCGACAGAAGCTGGAAACCAAAGGTGACAGCTATCTCTGAAAGCAGTGATCTGTCAAAGTTGGGAACTGCTGCACTGTTTGGAAAGCTGATGGAGCATGAGCTAGAGTTTAAAAGACTTAAAGAGCAGGAAACAACAGAGAGAAAACCCAAAGGTCTTGCACTGAAAGCAACTGAACTAAATGAGATCAATGAAGAAAAAGAAGATGCTGAAAATGATGATACAATCAGTCTTCTTACAAAAAGATTCAGTAAATTCCTGAGGAAGAAAAACAAAAATAGGAACCAGCAGAAAAGAAGGTATCCTAAACCCAATGATTCAAATTCCTCTAAATATACTTGCTTTGGATGTGGCAAAACAGGGCATATCAAAACAGATTGTCCAGATAATCAAACAAGGGACAAATCAGCCAGCAAGAAATTTGAAAGGAACAAGGGAAGAAGAGCCTACATCTCATGGGAGGAAAATGAAGCATCCTCAACCAGCAGTTCTTCAACAGAAGATGAGGAGAACAATTTGTGCTTCATGATGAAGGATGAGGTTGCATAATTGATAAAACAACGAAGAAATAAATCTGTTCAATTGAAAATAAATCTGTTCTCTCTGGGCACTGTGCATACTGTTCTTAATTTCTAAAAAAGTTGTTTGAATCTGATAAGAACATATAAAATCTGCTAAAAGCCACTGGAACAGATTGGCTGTGATAGGTTGCTCAAGAAATTGTTAAAACTATTAATTGAACCTTAAACAATTACTTAAAGTTGAAGCTTGCTGTTCTTTGATTCATTGTTCTTAATTTCTGGAAAACTGTCTGGTTTCAATAAGAACACTGATAATCTGTTAAAGGCTAATAAAACAGGTTGTGTGTAATAGATTGTCTCACTAATTGTCAAGCCCTTAACTGAACCTAAATCACACGAATTGGAATTAAGGTTTGCTGTTTTTGTGTTACACTGTTTTTCAAACCTGTTATCTGTGTGTGTGCATCTGAAAATTCTGTCTGCATAATCTTGTGATTAACCTTGCTGAATTAAAAGCTTTTCAAACAAAAACAGTGCTGAAATAAATCTGTTCATTTTCACATAAATTGATTTATTTTCTGTAAAACTGTGTTAAACACTGTTTCTGCGAGAAAGTTTTAAAAGGTCAATTCACCCCCCCTCTTGAACTTTGGCACTATTAAACCCAACATACCCAACATTGACGCACTTGTGGACAGTGCCTCCGGTTGCAAGGTACTTAGCTTTTTGGATGCATTATCGGGGTACAACCAGATCAAAATGCACCCAAGAGACGAGAGTAAAACTGCGTTCATGATGGAGACTAGCAGTTACTGTTACAAGGTGATGCCCTTTGGACTAAAAAATGCAGGCGCCACCTACCAAAGGCTGATGGACAGTGTCCTAGCACCCATGTTAGGGAGGAACGTGTACGCCTACGTGGATGATATGGTAGTGGCGTTGACGGAAAGGATGCAGCACGTGGCGGACCTAGAGGAGTTGTTCGCCACCATAGCAAAATACCGCCTCAAGCTGAACCCCGAGAAGTGTGTAAGACATCGCCCAGGAGAGGTATCGCCCAGAAGAGAGACATCGCCCAAGAGAGGCATCGCCCTAAAGTAAGACGTCGCCAAGGTAAAATGTCACAAGAGCAAGGCAACCACAGTGTTGCTCCCCGATACCCATGGGTAGGAAAGACCATGGAGGGGGCGACGCCGTGGGAAAGCCTCAGAGCCCCGTCAACCAAGGGATAGCAATAATGAGAAGAGAAAAGTGCCTTCAAGGCCATAGTTATAGCGCTAGTGGAGAGCAATCTGACTCGTGAAGTGCCCATGTCGCCCCAGAGAGGCCTTTGGGATAGATACGACTCATGAGAGGGTCACGCCAAGGGGTAACCAGGCGCAGGGTACGAGAGGAAGGTAGATACGCTCTCAAAGCGAGTGACTAGATGTTTGGGGGCATGAGTTGGCACCCAAAGGGTCACCCCTTGCGCAGATGCACTCCCAGGTAGGAGGACTCACACGAGGAAATACCCTCAGATGGGGTCACAACACTATGAGGCCCTCAACGTGTACAACAGCCAAGTCAGAATAGAAACGCCATTTTGTCAGGTGCAAGGTAATTAAAGTTGTTTAATACAGTTTCCGTTTCGAGCGTTTAAGGTACTATAAATGCGCCCAAGCGGTTCAAACGTCTAAAATGCGCTGAACGTTTTATAATTAAATGCGCTTTAAGGCGCTTTGAATGCTGGAGTAGCTTAAATAGCGCTTTCAATGTTGGAAACGGGGTTGGAACTTTGGGCAGACTTTCCCAGAATACACTCTAGTTGTTTTCCGGGATCTTCAGAGTACCATCCACGGTGCTCCGATACGGAGGTGTAGAGTTTTTGGTGTTTCTTGCTAGCTGACTTGAGCGTCGGAGTGCAATCGGCCGCTAGGGCGCCCTTTTGTCCTTCTTTGCAGGTATCCAGAGGGAAGGTGTCCCTAGATGACGGGTGAGGTTGCGCGTATAGACGTCCCAGGTCAACCGGCCGGAACAATATGCTTTAGTCGAAGGAGACACCTGGATGACGCCATACAGACGGTATCTGGCGGATGGGGTTCTCCTAGCGGAACCACAAGAGGGCAAGAAGGTTAAGAGGAATGCCGCAAGATACACCCTAGTGGATGGAGTATTGTTCAGACACGGGTTCACCCACCTTATCCTAACATGCGTAAGCGGCGATGAGTGTACCAGAATAATGGCAGAGCTACACGAAGGCATTTGTGGGAGTAACATAGGGGGAAGGTCTTTAGCTTCTAAGGTGGTACGCGCAGGTTTCTACTGGCCAACAGTAAAAGAGGATTGCGTGCGGCATGCCCAGCGTTGTAAGCAGTGTCAGAAACACGCTGATTGGCACAAGGCGCCGCCAGAGGAGTTGAGATCCATATACAGCCCGTGGCCTTTCCATACGTGGGGGATTGACATCCTAGGTCCATTCCCATTGGCGATAAGGCAGATGAAGTACTTGATCGTGGCCATTGAATACTTCACCAAGTGGATAGAGGCGGAGCCCGTGGCCCAGATTACTGCGCACAAGGTGCAACACTTTGTTTGGAAGAACATTGTGTGTCGTTTTGGCGTGCCTAGGCGGCTGGTATCTGACAATGGAACCCAGTTCGCCAGCCAACAGTTGAGGAACCTGTGCGCAGAGGTGGCCATCAAGCAAGTGTTCGCATCAGTCGAACACCCCCAGACTAATGGGCAAGTAGAATCAACGAATAGAATTTTGCTGAGAGGACTAAAGAGAAGGCTAGAAAAAGCTAAGGGAGCGTGGGCGAGGGAAGTGCCAAGGATTGTATGGGCATACCACACTGATCCTGCCGGCAACTCGAACGTGGAGGAATCGCTTCGTAGCACTCTTTGTCCCGTCTACGCGACTGGGTTTTCTACAGGATCACCCTCAGAACCTTCTCTTGGATCTCCAAACGTGACCTGCAAAACACACAGACGGCGCCTCTAGCGGCCGTTTGCACTCCGACGATCAAGTTAGTCCACAGAACCACCAAAGACTAGAAAACTAGTAATGTGTGTGAAAAACTCTTGCTCTCTGTTTTTCGTATCCCCCTCACTCTCACCCTGACTCTCTCTTTTATCTCTCTTTCCCTGCTTCTGGGCATAACAGAATTCTGTTATGCTTTTCTGGCATGTGTCAGAACCCTGTTATGCTTTTCAGAGAAAGCGTACCTTCAGAATCAGCAGTGGGAGCGTGAGAGTCTGTGCATGTCTGCGCGTCTCTGCGCTTGGCTGCGCCTGTCTGTACCTTTAGCGGTACGGAGTGCACTTTTGTCTGGACCGCACCCCTCTCAGATGGTGACACGTGGAGGCCTGCAACTCACATCTAACCTCACACGTGTCACTTACTGGAAGGGCTCTAGCGCTTCTCTTTGTGTGCCTAAGTTACGCCCTTGCAGAGTAACTTAGGATGTTTCTCTTATCTGGGCAAATCGCATTCTCTTGGGAGAACGTCGGGTGTGGCTAGTCTAGGCACACTCACCAAACGTTGCTCTCTGCGTAGGCGACTTACCCTTCGCGATGCCACGCACGTAATGGGTTGAGGGAATAACCAATCACTGATGGTTTACTGGTTCCCTCAGGCCACTCTCGTGCATGATTCCCTGAGGTGCTCATGCGAGTCCATGCGTAACGCTCTCGCTGGGAACCTCAGTTCCAGTTTAACTGCGTGTAACACGAAACCCCGATGAAATACACCCGATGACTGGTCAGTGTTTATTTGCTCCTCGCGTTCTGCCTTCAGGCGAGTCTGGGACTGGTCTGTGGTGGCCATTGGCTACTGACCACCGATCACCATTCTGGATGATCTGTCCCCCGACCTCTCTGCCGCCTGATCTGTCGGTGGTCACTTGGTTACTGACCACCGATCACCGCTCTTGGCGATCGTCCCCCGACCTCTCTGCCACCTGGTCCACGTGTCACCCTGCGAGTGGTCCACGTGGTTCCTGTTGCTAACGTCATCGACTACCGATGACCGATCGGATCACAAGCCCCCAGTCTCGAGTCGAGAACTCGTTCTCAGCGAAGAGACTAAGTGGTCGTGCCCTCAGTCCACGTGGCAAGTGGGGCCGCCTCACGTGCCACCTCACGTGCTGCTTCTTTAACGTTTGGACTTCTTTCTTGATCTCGCGACACGTGGCCCCATCGACGGCCAGCGCTGTGCGTCGCTAGCGCTTCTCTTATTCAAATTGGCGCGCTCCTTTACTGTTCCTTCATCTTCTTCATTCGACTCCCAGACTCTCTGCGAACTTCCTCTGCGCACCTTTTCTTCAAATTCTCTGCTTCCCAAACTCTTGCGATCATCCAAAGGTATGGTTTTTCTTCTCCCTGGCCCCTTTTTGGTCATCTTTACCGATTGCATTTATCATTCTGGTTATCATGCATTCATCTTCTCTATTTCCTCTCTCGAACCCGCGCTAGGGTTTTTTTCATGCCTCCTCTGGCTTCTGCTTCTTCTTCTTTCTCTTTTCACTGGGCTTCTCCTTCTCCTTTCCCCTTCTGTTTTCACTGAAATTCATCATTCCCTCTTCTCCATTCACTCTGACCTTTTCGTTTTTTCTCCATTTGCAGCTATCTCACGATGGCTCGCTTGAAACAAACTGCGCGCATCATTGCCCATCCTCTGGTGCACAGCCTTCCGCGAGTGCGCCAGCTCCACCACCGCCTGTGGCTACCTCCTACCACGACAATGCCAGGTCTACAATGGGCTCCCTGGCATTGCTCGCTGAAACCTCCACCCTGCTGCCCAAGGGCCATCTCACGTCCCTGCTAAGTCGCAACCCGATGAGCCTTCCTGCTCCTCGACAGGGAGAATGACTTCAACATCCAAATCCGCATTCCTCCCGAGGAATGCCATCTGCGCGGATGACAGGGCCACCAATGGGGTGCCCTTCGTCTTCATCTACTCCGCTATTTCAAGAGGTTGAAGCTGCGCCTCCCTTTCACTTTCTTCGAAAAGGAGCTGATGATGGAGTTAAATGTCGCGCCTTGTCAACTCCATCCAAATGCCTGGGCCTTCATCCGGGCGTTTCAATCCTTGCAGCTATTTCGGGCACAACGCCTCCGTGGACGTGTTCCTTACTTCTTCGAAGCGAAGAACCCTGGGGACAGGTCCTGGGTCAGCCTGAACGGGGTTGTGGCGGGTGCTCTGGGCCTGTACCAGCAATCCTTCAAAGACTGGAAGGGCAGATTCTACATGATATCTGCTACCCCTCAAAGTCCAAATCTCTCGAGGGGTACCCCCTCTACTGGGTTCCTGGAGTTGAATTCAAGAATCCAGGGCCTCGAAGCTATGGCCCCCTAGAGCGCGAGCTGTGGGCTGCTCCTGGGGGCCAAGTACAATTCGTCCGCTCATCAAAGATGATTGATGTGGTGGCCTTAAAAAATACATAGGTAGCTCTTCTTTCCCCTCTTAGGATGCCTGCACCTTTTCATGCATGTTTATGTGTTTTTTACTTACTTGCATACCTTGGTCAACTAACCCCTCCTTTCTCGCTATGCAGACTCAATGACGGGGAAAGACAGGAAGCTGGCCTGCTGGAGCTTGCCAAACGTAGGGGAGCCAAGGGCACTGGTCCTCTTCTTCTACCACTGAGCCCATTGCGCCCCCCACTCTCGGTCGCGCCAGCTGAAGGCCCCAGCAAGGGAAGAAAAGGAAAAGGCTGGTGAAGGCTTCCGCTTCTCTGCTGCTGCTGCTGCTTCGACTGAAGAGGAGAGCTCAGGCTCTCCTCTTGTTCACCGCCAAAGGAAGAGAGCAGCGGTTGAGGGGGCCTCATCTCTCCAGCCTGGAGAGATGGAGGTGGTGGAAGTGAGGAAGGGTCTTCCCCTCCCCTGCGCTCAAACTGCCCCAGAGCCCACCAACCTTCCTTCTCCAGGCCAGCGTGCCTCCAACTACCAAACTGCATCTCCCCCCCCAGCAGGCCAATCACCTGGTCCATCCGCTCATCCTGCTGGGGGCGCTTCTGCCCAAACTGGGGGTGCACCCCACCATTGCCAATCCCACCGCCACTGCTGAAGTGGGGGGTCCAGCTTGTGCCCAAGCCTTCTGGGCCACCACGAAACTTCAGCAGGGTCATCACCCTGGTTCGACAACTCATAAGCAACCGGGAGCTTGTCGAGTGGATGGTGATGAGGTGAATGCACCTGGCCAAGCAGGTAGTGCTCTCTCTGGATTTTCCACCCAGCATCGCAACAACTAGCCCTGGAGAAGAGGGTGAAGGACTTGAGCACGACAAGGAGTCACTGCGAAGTGACTTCGAAGCGGCCCAAGATCTGTGAGTTGATGCGAGGCATGGTGGAGAAAGCTAGGAGGGATACCTAGCGCAGGTCCAAGAGACCATCAAGATAGAGATCTTGATGGGGCAAGCTGTTAGTTCTTTGGACTGCACGGTGGTAGAGCTGCGGGCTGAGACCTCCTCCCTACGCCAACTGAATTCTCAAATAGTGGGGAGCTCGAGTCCACCAAAGAAGCAGCTGTAGCTGGGGAGAAGAGACTCGAGGAGGTGGTGGGCAAACTGTCCGAAGCTGCCTCCTCCTTGCTGCCATCACCACTGAGAGGATGCTGCGGAGGCCTCAAAGCAGAAACTGGAGGCGGAGAATGCTGATTTGATGAATGTGGGTGCTGACGCCCTTACTGATGGATTCGAGCTAGCACTCGAGCAAATCAGATGCGTTCTCCCGGACCTGGACCTCTCGCAGTTCAGCATCTATCATGAAGTGGTAGATGGAAAGCTTATCCCTCCTGCCCCTTAATCTTTTCTCTTCTCTGTAAATTTAACTTTTGCACAATTTTCTTATTACTCTGAAATTGTATAAGACTTGACTATGAATACAAACTCTCAATGCTTCTTTTGTTGCATAAGTTTCTTCCCTTGTATTTTCTTTGAACTTCACTTATCTTTATGTGCGCGACTAACTGTTAGCTAGCTTAGGTTCAGCGCGGGGCTTTACCTTTCCTTTCGCACACGACTAAGTGTTAATCAGCTTAGGCTTAGCGCGATCTTAAGCTCTGTCTTTCACTTTGCGCACGACTAAGTGTTAACCAGCTTAGGCTTAGCGCGATCTTGAGCTTCGTCTTTCACTTTGCGCACGACTAAGTGTTAACCAGCTTAGGCTTAGCGCGATCTGCTTCTCTTATTCTTTCGCTTCTACTTGATCACGACTGGCTATTCCCTCAGCTTGGTGTTTAACAGTCCTCGTGCGCTACTTTGCACCACTAGCCAATTACTGACGACTCATCAGTGATCGTTCTTTAGTCTTTACTTAGCTTTCTCTGTCGCTCTAGCGCTAAGTGCATGGAGGACTTTGACATCGATCGCTCAAGGTGATGCCTCGTCTTGGGGAAAGAAAAGTGTTTCTCGCTAACCCCTCTTACTTTCCCCAGGTCATCACCCTTTGGCGGGTTGAGTCGCTCATTCCCTGCCTCACTCCTGGGGTGAGAAGGGTTTCGGACTAAGAGTCTTACTGGGCCAATATTGGTGTATGCCAAGTGGGTAAGGACGTTTTGTCAAAACCTTTCCTTTCCCTCCCTTGGTCTTACTAGCACCCCTGGCTTTTCAAACCTTTAACTGCTTGCGCTCACACCTGGGGTGAGGAAGACTTAGATCGGTGCCAGTACTTGCGCCTAGGGCAAGTAGGGTCTAACCAATCACCTGCACTTGCACCTGGGGCAAGGAGGATTTTAACTTTTAATACTTGAGCACACTTTATATGCTGGAAATTTTTCTTTAATTGGGTGGCCTCGTTAAAAACCCTCCTTAGGGAAAAGAGTGCCCCCTTGTCTGTTCAACTGTTTCCACCACATACAAACATGTGTCTTTTAGCGCGAGAACGCCATTACTGTACAACTTTAACTGAAATAAAATTTTAAATGGGTGGCGTTCCATGTTCTGGGGATTGCTCCTCCTTCCAAAGTCTCTAGGAGATAGGCTCCGTTCTCTAACGTCTCCACCACTCTGTACGGGCCTGTCCACTTTGGGGATAACTTGTTCTGCATGTCATTCTGATGCGCCTTTCTCATCACCAGATCACCTTCCTGGAAGCGCCTGGGCCTCACTTTAGAGTTGTGCCTCCGCTCTACTCTTCTCTTCACAGCTTCAGCACTGACTCTGGCCTCTTCCCGCACTTCGTCTAGCAGATCCAGATTCACCTTACGCTCTTCATTGGACTCTTCAGCAACGAAGTTCAAGAATCTGGGGGAGCTCTCCTGTATTTCCATAGGAATCATGGCGTCTGTCCCATAGACAAGGCTGAAGGGTGTCTCATGGGTGCTGGACTGTGGGGTGGTGTGATAAGACCATACAATTTTGGGGACCTCCTCTGCCCAGCCTCCTTTGGCCTTGTCTAGTCTTCGCTTCAGCCCCCTGAGCAGCACTCGGTTTGCTGACTCCACCTGCCCATTGGTTTGTGGGTGCTCCACTGATGCGAAGACCTGTTGTATTTTTAACTCTTCACACATCTTCCTCAGCTGATGACTTGTGAACTGGGTGCCATTGTCGGAAACCAGCCTCTTGGGTATTCCGAAGCGGCAGACAATGTTCTTCCAGACGAAGTGTTCAACTTTCTGTGCGGTGATGTGTGCGACTGGCTCTGCCTCCACCCACTTGGTGAAATACTCGATGGCCACGATGAGGAACTTCATCTGCCTTTTCGCCAAGGGAAAGGGTCCTAAGATGTCAATCCCCCATGTATGGAATGGCCACGGGCTATGGATGGACCTCAACTCCTCAGGGGGTGCCTTGTGCCAATCTGCATGCAGTTGACATTGTTTGCACCGCTGAGCAAACCTTATGCAATCTTCCTTCAGCTTTGGCCAGTAGTACCCCGCGCGGAGTACTCTACTTGCCAAAGCGCGACCACCTACGTGGCTTCCGCACACCCCCTCGTGCAGCTCAGACATGAGTCTGGTGCATTGCTCGCCGTGTACACAGATCTGCACAGGGTGAGAAATCCAAATCTAAATAGGCTTCCATCTATAAGAGTAAACTTACTTGAACCCCTCTTTATTCTTTTTGCCTCTGCCAGATCGAGCGGGAGTACACCATCTTCTAAGTATAGCTGGTATGGCGTCATCCAGGTGTCGGGTTCCTTCTCCGCACGGATCTCCATCGACTCATCGGTCTTTGACGGTTGCGATCTCACCCTCGGTGCTCTTAGCGTTTCTTGGGTCAACGACCGATGACCGATCGTTAGACGCTCCATTGACTTGTATACATGAAGCACCTGGTTGTCTGATACGAACACGCGCGGCACCTTCAGGGTCTCCTGAATGACAGTCCTCTGCTTCCCCCCCTTGCCTGAGCTGGCCAGCTTGGCAAGCAGGTCTGCTCGGGCATTCTGCTCTCTTGGCACGTGCACTAACTCAAACTCAGCGAAGGACGTCTTCAGGAGCTGCACATACTCCAGGTAGGCTGCCATCTGGGGATCCTTTGCTTGGAACTCCCCGGTAACCTGCCCGGTGACCAGTAACGAATCGCTCTTGGCCAGCAGATTTCTTGCTCCCATTTCTCTTGCTAGCAACATTCCTGCGATCAGGGCCTCATACTCCGCCTGATTGTTGCTAGCTTTGAAGGCAAAGCGGAGGGACTGCTCGATCAGTACCCCATTTGGTCCTTCCAGGATGACTCCCGCGCCGCTTCCCTGCTGATTAGAGGAGCCATCCACCGATAACACCCATCGGAAATTTAGCCCTTCTGTAGGTGTCGCGATCGATGATAGCTCGACTACGAAGTCCGCGAACACCTGCCCCTTGATCGGTCCTCGGGGCTCGTACTGAATATCAAATTCTGACAATTCTACTGCCCATTTGACCATCCTGCCTGCTACATCAGGTTTCTTCAATACGTTATGGATAGGCAGATCAGTCATCACCACCACTGTGAAGCTGTGGAAGTAATGCCTGAGCCTTCTGGATGAAAACACCACCGCCAGAGCAGCCTTCTCGAGGGCCTGGTACCTTGTTTCAGGGCCTTGCAGCACCTTACTCACGAAGTAAACAGGCCTCTGGGCCTGGTCCTGCTCTTGCACCAGGACTGAACTGACTGCTCTCTCCGTAACAGCAAAGTACAGACGAAGAGGGATGCCTACCTGGGGCATTCGCAAGACTGGTGGGCTGGCCAGGTACCCCTTTAACTTGATGAAAGCCTCCTCGCACTCCTGTGTCCAGAGAAATCTGCTGTTGCGTTTGAGACACTGGAAGTATGGGTGACCTTTCTCCCCTCCAGCGGACATAAATCGGGACAGAGCTGCCAAGCGACCGGTGAGCTGCTGCACCTCCTTCACCGTCGTTGGGCTCCTCATTGCCACGATCGCCGCACACTTCTCCGGGTTAGCTTCGATTCCCCGCTCTGTCAAGAGGAAACCCAAGAACTTCCCAGCCTCCACACTGAAAATGCATTTCTCAGGGTTGAGCTTCAGCCTGTACTTGGTAATGGTGGTGAATAGCTCTTCCAGATCAGCTGCATGATGCTTCTTCTCTTGGGACGTAACCACCATGTCATCTACATAGGCGTGTACGTTCCTTCCCAGCATGGGCGAGAGCACCCTATCCATGAGCCGCTGGTAGGTAGCCCCCGCATTCTTTAACCCAAATGGCATGACCTTGTAGCAATAGCAAGACCGTTTCGTCATAAACGCAGTCTTGCATTCGTCCATTGGGTGCATCCTGATCTGGTTATACCCCGAGAAAGCGTCCAAGAAGCTGAGTAGCTTTCCCCCTGAGGCGCTATCAACTAGAGCATCTATACTGGGTAAGGGGTAAGAATCCTTGGGGCACGCCTTGTTGAGGTCAGTGAAGTCCACGCACATTCTCCACTTGCCGCTTGCCTTTTGAACCAGTACCACATTCGCTAGCCACTCGGGGTACTGGATTTCTCTGATGTGCCCTGCGGCAAGGAGCTTCTGCGCTTCGTCGTGGATCACCTTCCTCTTTTCCTCGTTGAATTTCCTTCGCCTCTGTCGCACAGGTCGAACCATGGGGTCCATCGACAGACAATGGTAGAGGAAGTCGGGGTCGATTCCTGGCATGTCGGATGCTGACCATGCGAAGGCATTCATGTGCTTCGCGATCACACCCATGATCAGCCTTCGCTCTTCTTCAACGAGGGATCCCTCTAACTTGAACTTTCTTCCCCCGACGTCCACTTCGACCCAACCTTCAGCTGGGTAGGGCCTACTCTCACTGGCGATGACCGCCCTCGCGATCCCTGACTCGCGAGGAGTGATCGCGCCTTCCTCTTCTTCTTCAACTTGGGCTACCTGGGAGCCCCCCACCGCAGCATCCTCCATCCTCTGAGCGCCTTGTGTCTCCCTGACCGCCAATCGCTCTTCGCGCACGCCTGGTGGTGGTTTTGTGGTAACGTGGCACACACTTCTCTTTTGCTTCAAGCTGTTCTCATAACAGCGTCTTGCCTCAGCCTGATCCGACTTGATGGTTATCACGGTCCCCCCATCGACGGCAGCTTCAACTTCATATGCCTCGTCGATGGTATTGCGCCCAGTCTATTGAGTGTTGGCCTACCCAACAAAACGTTGTACGCATAAGGGGCATTCACCACCAGGTACTTTATCTTTTCAGTGCGGGCTGTCGTTCCGTCAGTGAACGTTGTCCTCAGCTCGATGTATCCCCGCACCTATACCTGATCCCCTGCAAAACCGTAGAGACAACCAGTATACGGTCTTAACTGATCAGGGGACAACTGTAGCTTGTTGAATGTTGGCCAGAACATGACATCCGCCGAGCTTCCCTGATCTACGAGTACTCTATGCACTCGTCTTCCTGCTGTGATGAGAGAAATGACCACAGGGTCGTTGTCGTGTGGGACAACGTCCCGTAGGTCAGCTTTCCTGAAGATAATGTCCACTTCAGGGTAATGACTCTCATTCACTGCATCTACCGCCATCACCGATCGAGTGTATCTCCTTCTTTGTGAAGCTGTGCATCCCCCACCAGAGAAGCCTCCCGCGATCGTCTGCACTTCCCCATGCACAGGGACTTCATGTTGTTGTTCTCCAGTTTGGGATCCTGACGCGCGATCACCCTGCGGCTCACGCAGGTAATCTGCTAGAAAACCAGACTTCACCAACTCTGCTAGTTGGTGTCCCAGCGCCAAACAGGAATGAAGTGTATGGCCAAAGGCCTGATGAAACTCACACCATTCATTCTTCTTCCTTCCAAGTACCTTATCTGTCTTCTCTGGTACTCGTAATCTTGCTGCTACAGCAGGAAGGGCGATGAGATCCGCCAATCCTACCATGAAGTTGTATCTCGGGGGTGCGTTATTCTCCCTTGCACGCCCCTTGCTCTGGTCTTTGCCTGGTGCATAGGGACGAGGTTTTTCCCGCACCTTCTTCCCCTCCTTGGCCTCATGCACCCTTGCTTGCTGTGGCTTTCCTTGCCCTCCACGCGGTCTGGGTGGTGCAGCACTTCCCCTCTTCTCAGAAACCTCTGTTTCTGCCACTATGTGCGCCACCGCACGTCGTCGAATCTCTGCAAAGGTGTTGGGATGGCTCCTGATGAGAGACTCGCTGAAGGGGCCAGGCAGCACTCCCTTCTTAAACGCGTGCACCAGCATATCTTCATCTTTGCTGGGCAACCTAACCACTTGTGCTCCAAAGCGGTTGAGGTAGTCTTTCAGGGACTCACCTTGGTATTGGCGCACGTCGAACAAGTCGTATGACACCACTACAGGCGCCTTGTTGACGATGTATTGCTCAGTGAAGAGCTTCGAGAATTGAGAGAAAGACGTGATGTGTCCTTCTGGTAGGCTTACGAACCACTCCATGGCGATTCCGCTGAGCGTACTCATAAACATTTTGCAGTAGACAGCGTCTGAACCCCCAGACAACATCATCTGGGTGTGGAACGCCGTCAGATGCGCTTCCGGGTCTTCTACCCCCTTGAACGATGCCTTGACCCCCACCAGGTTGGGAGGCACCATGGTTCCCATGATCTCAGGGGAGAATGGCATGGGGAACGCTCTTGAAGGTGAGGGCATCCTAGACACCCTTTCGTCAACCACGTGTTCCCTCTGCGCTTGCAGCGTCCTTCTCAACTCCTCATTGATACGATTCAGCTCGTCGTTCCTGCTTTGCAACGCAGCCAACTCCGTCTGCATCCTCTCTTGTTCAACCTTTGACGCTGCGGCGTTATCCTGCAGCGTGCGCACCATTTCCAGGACCTGCGCCATTGTCACAGCTCCTTCGTCAGTGGATGGCGCAGGTGATGGCTGTCTGTTTCTAGGCATCTTTCTCTATCAAGGAAACTGACAAAACTCTGGTAAGCTTTAAAACTGTGGTATATATGGGACAACGATTCACTCGGGCCCCACGGTGGGCGCCAAATGATCCTGCCGGCAACTCGAACGGGGAGGAATCGCTTTGTAGCACTCTTTGCCCTGTCTACGCGACTGCGTCTTCTGCAGAATCACCCTCAGGACCTTCTCTTGCTGTTCCAAACGTGACCTGCAAAACACACAGACGGCGCCTCTAGCGGCCGTTTGCTCTCCGACGGTCAAGTTAGTCCAACAGAACCACCAGAAACTGGAAACTAGTAATGTGTGTGTGAAAAACTCTTGCACTCTGTTTTTCGTCTCTCTTTTTCTCCTCTCCTCACTCTCCCCTGATTCTCTCTTTTATCTCTCTGTCCCTGCTTCTGGGCATAACAGAATTCTGTTATGCTTTTCTGGCATGTGTCAGAACCCTGTTATGCTTTTCAGAGAAAGCGTACCTTCAGAATCAGCAGTGGGGAGCGTGAGAGTCTGCGCATGTCTGCGCGTCTCTGCGCTTGGCTGCGCCTGTCTGTACCTTCAGTGGTACGGAGTGCTCTTTTGTCTGGACCGCACCCCTCTCAGATGATGACACGTGGAGGCCTGCAACTCACATCTAACCACACACGTGTCACTTACTGGAAGGGCTCTAGCGCTTCTCTTTGTGTGCCTAAGTTATGCCCTTGCGGAGTAACTTAGGATGTTTCTCTTATCTGGGTAAATCGCATACTCTTAGGAAAACGTCGGGTGTGGCTGGTCTAGGCACACTCACCAAACGTTGCTCTCTGCGTAGGCGACTTACCCTTCACGATGCCTCGCACGTAATGGGTTGAGGGAATCACCAATCACTGATTGGCTTACTAGTTCCCTCAGGCCACTCTCGTGCATGATTCCCTGAGGTGTGCTCATGCGAGGTCCATGCGTAACGCTCTCGCTGGGAACCTCAGTCCAGTTTAACTGCGTGTAACACGAGACCCCGATGACAATACACCCGATGACTGATCAGTGTTTATTCGCTTATCGCGCTCTGCCTCCAGGCGCGAGTCTGGGAACTGGTCTGCTGGTGGCCATTTGGCTACTGACCACCGATCACCATTCTGGGTGATCTATCCCCTGACCTCTCTGCCGCCTGATCTGTCGGTGGTAACTTGGTTACTGACCACCGATCACCTCTCTTGGCGATCGTCCCCCCGACCTCTCTGCCACCTGGTCCACGTGTCACCCTTCGAGTGGTCCACGTGGTTCTCTGCTGCTGACGTCATCGACTACCGATGACCGATCGGATCAAATTTGTTTGGTGTGCTTTGTGGAAGATCCAACCGAAGCACTCTTGTTCAATTGATCTTGAACAAGTTCTTGTGCAAATTGTGATAGGATTCCATACACCTTTGAGTTGCCATTTTCTTTTAGGCTTTTGAGTCTTTATTGCTTTCATTATTTGGTTCATATTATGCTTTGAGTCTTTAATTTTCTGAATCTATACATGTTTTGTCAAGTCATGTTCATCCATATTGTCAACAATTCATAGTAGTTCTTTTATTTGGCTTTATTGTTTCTTGATTTTGGGTCTCTTTAATTGCTTGAATCTGCTGTTCTTTGCTCTTTTGGTGCCTTTTAAATTTTAGTTTGAGTTCATATTGTGTTTAGATCCTACACAATTCTATTTCACAAATTTCCATTGTGTCTAAACTTTGGTATCTTGCTGTTTTTGTTTCCAGTTTTCAGATTCCCCTGTTTCAGTTTTTCTGTGCTGACTGTTTTGATCCAGAAAAATATTTCCACTCATAGGAAAATTTTGATTCTCTGGAATTTGCAAGTTTGAAGTGTTATAGAAAGGACAAAAAAAGAATTAGTCCAAAAGAAGCAACAGAAAAAAAATGATAAATCTTTTAAAATCAGTGTGCAAACCTGAGGCGCTACAGCTGGCGTAACTGAACACCAAAATTGCAAAATTTATTAAAAACAATTGGTGCATGCGTTTTGAGTGATTCCAAAGCCAGGATTTAGCTAAGATCTTGAATATCTTGCATATCAAATTTCAGAATCATATCTTAAAAACACATCTCAGCATAAATTGGGGAAAAATACGTTTCTGACCCACAACATTTTCCAGTGGTGCTGTTTTTTTTTATTTGGTCATCTAAATCTAGTGCCATTCTTAGGATTCTTTTGTGTGCCTACCTTTATTTTGGTACCTTTTATTTGTTTGCTTTAATTTCTTGACTCTCTTTCTAGTTGTCATAATCTAAATCCTTTTGGTGGTACTGTTTTATTCAATTAAATTTGTTTCTTGCTTTTGTTCTTTGACCTCTAATTTGGGTGCTAGAATTTATTCTTCTTTGGTGCTTATGTGAATGGGAACTTGACTTGGTTGAGGTTTAGCCTTTTGATAGGTGCTGGAAATTGGGGAATTAAGACCATCATTCTAAGGAGAAGACAAAGCCAAAGCCGAAACAAGCATTCTTGAAAAAAAACACTACAAACACTTGGAAGATCAACAAGCAAAGACAACAAGGAAGTGCACTAACCAAAAAGAGGATCAACAAAGGGAGTTTTCTTAAATTCCTTACAACTTAATTTGTGTTAATTACCTCTTAATTACGCTTTAGACGGTGAGTGTGTCTTCAAGGGCTCAAAGTGTCCAAGAAGCCTCACCTAGGGCCGAATAGTATGGCATTCTTGATTAGTAATTGTTACTTGTTTGTATTTGCTTTTCTATTGCTTTAGTAGTGACGCTTTGCATGGTTAGTTTTGTTTAAATTTGTGTTAAACCGACTAGTTTTGTTGAATAGATAGCTTACATTGTTTTCTTGCATTTATTTCTCAACTTATTTGTGTTCTAAGTGTTTCACTAAGAGAAAGTCTTGTATGAAGATATTGGAGGATAGTTTTTGGCAAGGAAAAGGCTTGGTACTTAAGTAGTCCTTTGTGACTCACCTCCCTTACCTGGAAAACTACCTTCTTTAACTTTCCTAAACTTTCTCAAAGTAAAACACCTATATACACAAAGTTTTAGCCATGTCTTCTTCTTCTCACTCTCCAAAGTCTATTGAAAGTGAAGTAAAATCTTTGAAAACTCTTTTAAAAGAAGTATCCCAAGCGGTACAATTAATTTCTTTTAGACAATTGGAGAATGAGAACAAAATCAATGAGATGGCTAAAGCTCAAGAAGAGAAATCACAAAACTCACAAAAATCAAAAAAAACTCATGCATCCCATTCTAAAAGTAATGAGACACTAGGGGAGGGAAGCCTTAGAATTAATGACTATTACCAACCACCCCCTAGAAGAACTAGACAAAGGGAGCAAGAGAGTCCAAAGGAAGTAAGGGTAGACCTACCCCATTTCTATGGTAAGGAAGATGTAGAGGCTTACCTAGATTGGGAGATGAAAGTAGAGCAACTCTTTGCTTGCCATAGGGTGAGTGAAGAGAGGAAGGTACCCTTAGCAACCCTTAGTTTCCAAAGCAATGCCATGTATTGGTGGACCTCTTTAGAGAGAGACCGACGTCTTCATATGGAGCCTTCCATAGAATATTGGAATGACCTTAGGGGAGCCCTAAGACGTCGCCACATACCTTCCTACTACCATAGGGAGTTGATGGACAAGCTCCAAAGACTCCAACAAAAGAACTTAAGTGTGGAAGAGTATATGCAGAAAATGGAGCTCTACATGATGAGAGCATCCATTAGAGAGGAAGAAACCACCACCATATCTAGGTTTCTAAGTGGGCTCAACCTTGAGATAAGGGATAGAGTAGAACTATTACCCTACCAAGACTTGAATGATTTGGTTCAACTTTGCATTAAAGTTGAACAACAAAATTTGCGCAAAACTTCAAGTCAAAGGGTGGGTTCTTACTCCAACTCTTATCCCAAGAAAGACTTTAAAAGGGAGGGTAGTACACCTAGAGACGAATCCAAAGAAACTACCAAACCCTTAGTAAAAGATGCCTCCACCCCATACATCCGTGCTAGGGACACCAAGTGTTTTAAATGTTTTGGAAGAGGGCATGTGCAAGCGCAATGTCCAAACCAAAGGGTTTTGTTTTTAAAGAGAAAAGATGAGTACACAAGTGGTGAGGATGAACCTAGTACACAAGGAAAGGGGGAAGGAGAGAGGATAAATCCTTTGGAGGGGGACTTATTGATGATTCAAAGAATCCTCCACAATCAACCTAGTGCATCCATTGAGACACAACGAGAGAACATTTTTCATACTAGATGCAATATTTTAGAAAATATATGCTCTCTTATTGTGGATGGTGGATCATGCTGCAATTGCTGTAGCACTAGATTGATTGAGAAACTAAATCTACAAGTAGTTCCTCATCCAAAACCTTACAATTTACAATGGATCAATGAGGATGGAGAACTACGTGTAGACAAACAAGTGGAAATCGAGTTTTCTATAGGTAACTACGAAGACAATGTTTTGTGTGATGTAGTACTTATGGAAGCTTGCCACGTCTTATTAGGTAGACCATGGCAATTTGATAAGAAAACCTCGCATAATGGTCTAACTAACGAGATTTCTTTCATCCACAAGCACAAAAAGTTTGTACTTAGTCCTTTACCACATTCCCAAGTGGTAAAAGACCAAATACAAATGAAACACAAAAGGGATGAAGAAAAAATAGAAAAAGAAAAAAATTTTGGGAAACAAAAGGCGTGGGAGAATAGTGTTCCTTCCCACAAGGTCATTCAACAAGTCAATCACAATGAAACTACCTTTACAAACATGCTTCTTGTTGAACAACCTAGCCTTTCCTATTGTAAAGGAACACTTGCAAGCATGAGCACAAAAGAAAAGTCTTTAAAAAAAGCTTGCATAGATCAAGACTATTTCTCAAATGTGTTAAGATATCCCCAAAAGAATGACAAGTTATCTATAAGCACCTACCAATTTTTGTATGAAGTAGTGCCTAGAACAACTTGCCATGTCTTATTGAGACAACCATTGCAAAATGTACAAATTTTCATAAACAATGGTTGTACCAACGAGACTCTCTTTGCACATAAGAGAAAAAGTCTACAAGAAGGAGAACTCATGGGACAAATGAGAGTTGATAAAACTCTAGAGCTTTTAAGAGGAAAACTTTTGTCACCCATGAGAAAAGAAGTTCAAAGACATTACTTTAGGCATAACTCTTGTTTTCAAACTACACCTAAGGCAACGTCCCAAGAACTCTATACTCCTTCACCTTTTGTAAAAGATCCATGGGAAGACACACATTTCAAATTAGAGCTTCCTAGGACGACAAAAGGTCTTGATTCTTTCTTCATGGAAGTGGATAAACTCTTCTTAAGAAAAGTGACAAGCCTCCATGATTTATTTTCAAAAATAAGGGATAGAGCTCCAAAATTTGAAAACATAGCTCTCCCTTCTATGCTTCACGAAATCATGAGGGACACCCACAATTCTTGGGATAAGAATCCTTTTCCTTTTATGCATGCATACAATGGAGTAGTCCACAAGATTACTCATATCTCTCCATTTGAAGTTGTATGTGAACATAGTCATCTTGCCTTTTTAAAGTTGTCACCATTTCCTAAAGGGATTATGCCTAAGGAAAAAGTAACTACTTTTGGAAATTTTAGAAAACATAAGAGGATTAGAAGGCACCTACAACCATCAAAAGGGAAGCATTGTGAGAAGTTGACCAAAACAAGAGAAAAACAAAGATGGCAACTTCACACAATTAATTGTTCTCCAAATACTCACTCTAACTCCTTTGCTTTGTTTCAAGATTCTCATAGGTTGATATTTGATCCGGGAGGACACACCTTTGACGAAGCAAGAGGCTGCTATCCGAGATCAAGTTAGCAAATCTGAGGATAGATCTTTTCCCGAAGGAGGAGATGA
This sequence comes from Phaseolus vulgaris, assembly GCF_000499845.2. Taxonomy (NCBI): domain Eukaryota; kingdom Viridiplantae; phylum Streptophyta; class Magnoliopsida; order Fabales; family Fabaceae; genus Phaseolus; species Phaseolus vulgaris. Next base: position 54,904 of record NW_027174138.1, on the reverse strand, counting down.
TGGACACCATCCAGCCACAACAAGCCCCCTCAAAAGCAAAAGCTTTGGATTTGAGGACAAATCCTTTTCAAGAGGGAGGGGATGATGGAGGAGGGCCCAAGCTCACCACACGATGAAAGCCAAGCCTCCAAGACTAGACGGTCTAGCCTATTGTTCCGTCCGGTTGACCGGGACGTCTTCGTGCACGACCTCAACCGTCAGCTAAGGACTCCTTCCCACTGATTGCCTGTGAATTCCTGCAAAAAAGAGGACAAAGAGGCGCCCTAGCGGCCGTTTGCACTCCGACGCTCAAGTCAGCCAGCAAGAAACACCAAAAAACTGTCCACCCACGTATCTGAGCACCGCGTGTGGCACTCTGAAGGTGGTAAAAGAACTGTGTATCTGTGTGTGTGTTGTCTCCTTTAGGCAGAAATATTCTCCGATCACTTGTACGTAACCTTAAAGCACGAGCAAGCAACCAAAGAGTTTTTCGTAAATTTGCCAAAGGTTCCAACCCTTTTTCCGACATTCCCAGCGCTATTTAAACTGCCCCAGCATTTAAAGCGCCTTAAAGCGCTTTTAATCTCTAACGTAACGTATTCTTTAAAGCGCTTAATTACGAAACGTAGCGCATTTAAGATGTTGAAACGCTTGGGAGCCCTAATAGTACCAGAATGCTCGAAAGGGAAACTGTATTGAATATCTTTAATTACCTGGCACCTGACTAGAGGGTGTTTCCATTCTGGCATGGCTGTCGTACACGTGGAGGGCCTCACGACGGCATGACCTCATCTGGGGGCGTTTCTGCCCATCTGGGGACGTTTCTACGTGTGGGTCCTCCTGCCTGGGAGTGCTACTGCGCTAGGGGTGGCTTTTTGGGTGGCAACTCATGCCCCCAAGTATCTAGCCACTTACTCTGAGAGCGTATCTGCCTTCTTCTTGCACCCTGCACCCGGTTATCCTGGGCGTGACCTTCCTCTTGGGTCGTATCTGTCCCGAAGGCGTCTCTGGGGCGGCAGGGGTACTTCACGAGTCAGGCTGCCCTTCACTGGTACTATCACTATGGCCTTGAAGCCACCTTTTCCTTCTCTTTATCACTTTCCCGAGATATCGGGTCCTGAGGCTTTCCCACGGCGTCGCTCCCTCCATGGTCTTTCCTACCCATGGGTATCGGGGAACCACACCGTGGTTGCCTTGCTTTTACACTGTTTGATCTGGCGACGCCCTGGTTGGGCGACGCCTCTACCCAGGCGACGCCTTGCCTTGGCGACGCCTTGTCCTGCCTTGGCGACGCTTCCTCTTGGCGTCTCTACACCTGGGCGACACCTTGAGTTGACTTTGACTTAGTCAACGCCCTGATACGGGACGGTACACCTATGATGAGGAGCATCTAGACTAAAAAAGGAGCGTCTAGCCCATGAAGAGGAGCGTCTAGGCCATGATGAGGAGCGGCTACATAAGGAGCGTCTAGGCCATGATGAGGATTCCTTCTAGACCGTCTAGCTTTACATACACATGGGTCAAAGCTACGGTTTTGGGAAGAGAAGACCTTTGTAATTGTTACATAAAGGCCCATTAGGGGTGCTTAGTAATTAGAGTAGTGTAGAAAGCATATTTGTGTGAACATTCTAGAAAGACCATGGAGGGGGTGAGCATAAAAACTAGACACACCCCTCCCCATGTGCTCATTTGTGCACCCATGTGCCATGTGCACCCATGTGCTTCACATTTACATTTCATTTGGCTAGCATTAGGGTTGCATTATGGTCCTCCTTAGCTTATAAAAGGAGGAGCCTACACCTTGTATTTTCAAGTTTATTGTGAGTAAAGTTATGCTGCCATTTTGTGCCAAGCTTTGCTTCTCCTAGAATTCTAGGCTCTAAACTTCACATCCTTCACCTTTCCTTGGGCTGGCCGAACCTCCCTATAATCATACCTATCATGCACCTTCAAGATCAACACCACTCTTAAGAGGATCTTGCACACACACCTCCATAGCTTCCGCACCATTTTCTTACATGATTCAAGAAGACCTTCATGAAAATGCCATCATTGTTGAAGGCACAACTCCCGTTCTGTTGAGCGTTGGCCTTCCTAACAGTATGTTGTATGCCGACGGAGCGTTTACAATAAGATACCTGATCTTCTCAGTTCGTGAGGCCATACCATCTGTGAAGGTCGTCCTCAACTCAATATACCCCCTTACCTCCACTTGATCGCCGACGAAACCGTACAAGCAGCCCCCATATGGCCTCAGTTGATCGGGGGACAGTTGTAAATTTTTCAAAAGTCGACCAAAACATTACATCTGCCGAGCATCCTTGGTCGACCAGCACCCGGTGGACAGTCCTTCCCGCGATGACAAGCGAGATCACAATAGGGTCGTTGTCGTGAGGTAAAACGTCGGGTGAGTGTGATGTCCACGTCGGGTGAATGTGATGTCCACGTCGGGTGAGTGATCCTCAAAAACTTCCACCGACATCACCGACCTCACGTACTTCTTGCATTGAGATGCGGTGCACCCTCCACCTGAGAATCCACCAGCTATGGTGTGGATCTCACCGTGGACGGGCACCTCGTTCTGCTGTCCCTCATTGCTCGCCGGTTGGGAACCTGCTGATTGGCCCGCTTGCTTTTCCAGCAAGTAATCTTTCAGGAATCCACACTTGACCAACTCGGCGAGTTGGTAACCCAAAGCTAAACACGAGTTGATGGAGTGGCCAAAGCTCTTGTGAAACTCACACCAAGTGTCTGGTTTTGGACCCAAAACCTTTTCTGTCGTCTTCTCAGGCACTTTGAGCCTGGCAGCGATATTCGGGATGGCGATCAGATCAGCCAACCCCATCACGAATTCATACCTTGGTGGGCGATTAGTCTCCCTGGGCCGCCCTGGCCCTTTCCCCTTACTCTTCTTAGGGTCATAAGGATGACGCATCCTCTTGTCCCTCTTCCCCGCCGCTGCCTCCATTACTCTTTGTGGCTGGACCCTCGTCTGGGCGCGCGGCTTAGCTGGGGCCATGTTTCCCCTTTTCTCGGAGACTTCGCTTTCAGCGGCGATGTGAGCCACGACACGTCGCCGGATTTTAGCGAACGTGGCGGGGTGACTCCTGATAAGCGACTCACTAAAGGGCCCAGGTAACACACCCTTTATGAAGGCGTGTACAAACATTTCTTCATCTTTACCTGGCAAGCGGACTATCTGAGCAACGAATCTGTTCAGGAAATCCTTCAGGAACTCCCCTTGGTACTGCCTCACGTCGAACAGGTCGTAAGACACCAATGGTGGTGCCTTGTTCACTATATACTGCTCAACAAACAGCTTGGAAAACTGTTGAAATGTGGTAATGTGGCCAGTTGGTAAACTGACGAACTAGTCCAACGCTGTCCCACTAAGAGTGCTCATGAACACCTTACAGTAAACCGCGTCCGACCCCCCCGAGAGCATCATCTGAGTGTGAAACGCCGTGAGATGAGCCTCAGGGTCCTCCACCCCGGTGAAAGACGCCTTCACCGCCACTGTATTGGCTGGGACCACCGAGTCCATGATCTCTTGTGAAAATGGCATGGGAAAGCTACGCGGTGGGGACGGGGGTGCGGATCTGTTCCCGACCACGCGCTCGTCCCGTTCTTGAATAGCTTTACGCAGTTCCTCGTTGATCCTGTTGAGCTCCTCATTTCTAGCTTGCGAGGCCACCAACGCCTCGTGCATTCTTTCTTGTTCAGAACGTGATGCAGCCACGTTCTCCTGCAGCGTCCTCATCATATCCATCACCTGCGTCATAGACACAACATCCTCATCTGTCGACGGCGCAACTGAACTAGATCGCGTTGTCCTCATCCTCTCTTAGCAAACTCAACAGCTCAAAGAAACTCCAAACAAACGGTGAAAACTCCAGAAACCGGCTGCGACAACGAGGAGTCGAACAGAAAGCACCAAAAACTTAACAAACATAAGAGCGTTTATACGGCCCCACGGTGGGCGCCAGATGATCCTGCCGGTTGACCTAGCATAAGAGCGTTGCCTCGTCACGAACCTCCTCACCAGCTTGACTCCACGTGGCCTTCAAGTCCACACCACAGAAAACCTCTCTGAGAACCTGAAAACACAAGGTTGCGCCTCTGCGGCCGGTGGCGCTCCGACACTCAAGTCAGTAACAAGAACACCCAAAGACTCAGAGAAAATATGCTCTGTGAAACCGTACTAAAGGCACACAACCCTAGCAATGAGCCGTAATGAAAAACGTACCTTTGCAAATTCTGTTAAGTTTACCTTTATGGCTAGGTTTTCTCTCTCTCCAGGCCGTTATGCTTTTGGACGCGTGGCTCACATCCAGCCCTACACGTGTCATCATCTGAGCTAGGATAGCTTGAGCGTCATTTCTCTATTGCATCCAACCCTACACGTGTCATCATCTGGGTTGGAATAACAGGTAGCATCCAACCCTACACGTGTCGTCATCTAGGTTGAGGTAACTTGAGTGTCATTTCTGTGTAGTAACCAGTCACGCGGCTAAGTCCTCTACTCAAGGAGTAAGCTAGCACGCAATATGCTCTAGAACACCACCTGACAAGGCGAGTATCGGGTGCAGCAAAGTGCACCATTTCTGTGATATCGCTTGTCGCTAATGGCACCCTCCTTATCGCTGCGCCATGCATGTTCTGGCTGAGGAAACCTTGCCATGAAGGAATGTCCACTCTGGGAATCCTGTCGCTGATAGGCAAGCTGTTCCCTTCAACCCACACGCCCTTCACGCCCTATGTTGGCGCAACAATCATCTTACTGAAATTATACGCCTGAACTTACTCTTTTGAGCCTTCAGCAGCTTCAACTGAGTTTACTGGGAGATCCGGCGATGTGCTCCTCGCGGCGGCGTCAAACCACCTGATCTCCCATTTGTCTAACACGTCGATGACACATAAAACTGGCGACCACCGACCATGTTCACTACAGAACACCAGTTCCATGAACCGGCGACTATGCTCACTTCTGAACCATTCATCTTTCTCTTGCCCACGTGTTCCGCTGAGCACGCCCCACATAGTCACGTGCTAGACACGTCATCACACCCGATGACCTGGTCGGTACACTCAACAATGGCATTAGAATTACTCAAAAACAGTAAGCTAATTAATTCATATAAATTTTTCAAAATCACTGCCAGATTACTGTATTTTTTTTCGGCAGAATTGCACACTTTTTGTTTTTGATTTATCATTTTTTTTGTACTTGGAATTTTAAAGTACTTCTTTTTTCTACTCTTTTATAACACTTTAAAGAACACAAATCCAGAATTTCATAAATTTCCAGTGAGTAAATCAATTGCAATAAATAGATAGAGTAAGCACGTTTTAGGAAAAGCAGAGGAATCCTAACAGGAATGAAAAACAGAATTAAGAACTAGCAAAGACATAATGGAAATGATGTATAGGAACTTGTATAGATCTAAAATACAAGTATGAACTCAATACTAAAACAGAAAATGCACAAAGGATCAAGTATCAAACTCAGAAAACTGTATTACAACAAAGCAAGAAACAAAAAATTCAATAAAAGTACTACAAGAAGTGATGACATTCTTGGAAAAAACATGACTATGACAAAACTTGTATGGATTCAAAAAGGAAAAGACACAAACACATGATAGGCACAATTAAGAAAACAACAATAAAACTCAAAATAAGCCTAAAAACAGAAATGTAAACAATAAGAATTATAGAGCTCTTGAATTAAAGTGCAACACAACTCCAAAATTAAACAAGAACAAACCTAAACTCTAGATACCAAATGATATGATTCCCAAATAGAGATGATTCTTTGACATTCTATGGAATCAACTTGAGTTGGAGATAGCTTAGGTACTTTTAATAGAATTGGATCAATGTTCTATGTTTCAAGAACTCACCAAAATTGCACCAAACACCAAACTCATATGGAAGATCCATCTATTGCCAATTGAACCGATTAAATTGTGCATAAAAGCAAAAGGACCGAATAGAAAGCTACAATACTGAAATTGAACCGAACAAAAAGGAGAAAGGATGCAATTAAACCGAAAGGAAGTACTGAAAATTGAAAAGGCAGCGAACCAAAACAACACAAAAGAAGAACACCGAACAGAAAACTAAAATGCCGAACCAAAAGAAGCTAACATACAATTCGGAATTACTTAAGACATGAAGATGAAATGGAAAAGAGAAGAAAAGAGGAACTTATGGATATGAAGGATTTAGTTTGGTGATCCCGCCACTTGGATGGTGAAGGCTCCAAGATAAGTGAGCTAGTGCCGCCACTTGAGAGAACCAAATGCACTCAAGATAAGACAAGGTGAAGGAGAAGACAAGTTCTCACAATGCTCTCTCAAATTGAGTAGAGTTTCTCTATTACCAATTTCAATTCTCCTTTTTACAAAGGCAAGCACCTTTATTTATAGCCTAAGAGGTGCTGAAATGAAAAGCTAATTAAACTCAAATTACCCCCTAAATGATATAAAAGTGGCGCCAACTTAGAGCATGAGGAAGGTGTGACTTCCTTTCTTAGTTTGGCACCTCCCTATTATGCCTACACTCCTTTACTAAGCTCACACCCCCCAAGCTTCCTATAATTTTCCTAAACTAAAAACCTAAAGATGCTTTTACAAAAGAGATGTCTTATGTTTCCCTCTAAGCACCTTCTAACACAAAGATATTACAAAAAGAGAAAACAACCTTCCATTATTTCCTAATGCCTTGAATTGACTTCTTGTAAGCCTTTGAGGTGGGCTACCAACTCCTTGAGTGTCTAACACTTGCGCCTCTTCCTCTTCTTGTCCTTGAGTATTGGCCTCCATTTGGTCTTGATCTTGATCTCCATCATAAAGGGTAGTACCAAACCTAATAAGGTACGCGATTCATTCGTAACAGTATTTACACAGAACACACAAATACACAGGAAGCTTTTTACAGCTCACATTGGTGTTTCCTAGCCCTACACTGACTGGAGCGTCAGAGTGCAAACGGCCTTTAGGGCGCCCTTTGTCTTTGTATTTTTAGGTGTTTGATAGAAAGAAAGCACGAACGAAGGGAGAGGCAATTGGATGTGTGATCGTCATAGGTTCACGAAGATAATCGAGTCAACCGGAAGGAACATTTGGCGCCCACCGCGGGGCACGATTTAAAACACTGCCCCACTCGCAAGAGAAGAAAGATCAAGAAAGATGAGAAATATGAGGCAAGGATCCGTTGCACCGAACGGAGGCGAAAGCCTCATCCTGCAACAGATCATGGAAACGATGCAGGCTCTCCAAGAAACGGTGGTGGCCTCAAAAGCAAATCAAGAACGAATCTAGATTAACCTGGCTGCGTCGCTGGTGAGAAATGAAGATCTGTAGAGAGCCAACAAGGAATTGCGCAATCAGGCAGGGGAACGTGAGGTGGAGGATCAAGAACACACGACGCCACCCAGGGATTTCCCAATGCCATTCTTGCAGGCGATTATGGACGTCGTGCTACCAGCCACGTTCGTGGGGCCTAAAGCCACCTTCACGGTGGTGGAGGACCCAGAGGCTCACCTCACGACCTTCCATACACAGATGATGCTGGTTGGGGGATTTGATGCGGTGCAATGCAAGCTATTCATGAGCACGCTGGTGGGCACGATGATGGATTGGTTCATCAGCCTCCCTGATGGCTACGTAACGTCGTTCACGCAACTTTCTAAGCTGTTTCAGAGAGCAGTATATCGCGAATCCGTCCCCAACACCCATTTCTTAGGATCTTTTTGACGTAAGACAGTATTAGGGAGAGTACCTGAAGGAGTTCCTCAACTATTTTGGGGCACAGGTGGTAAGGCTAAACATCAAGGATGAAACGATGATGGTGCACGCGTTCAGGAAAGGCATCATGCCGGGACCTTGCAGAGAGTCACTCATCAGGAATCGCCCTAAAACTTTCGGCGAGATAAGGCGTCGAGCGGTGGCTCACATTGTCGCGGAGGGAGTAGTCAACGAGAAGCGCACGTGCGTTGTTCCCACGTGCCCACGAGCACCAGGTCGACCTCAACCCCTAAGGGTACATGAGGCAACGACAAAGAAGAAGGCTCCAACGAAGCAGCAGCCTTACCAGCCCAGAAAGCCTCAGTCTAGGGGACGTGCAAGGGAGAATGTGCCACCAAGGCACAATTTCGTGGTAGAGCTGAAGGACCTGATTGTTGTCCCCAATATAGCGGAAAGATTGATGATACCCGCTAAGTTCGACAAGAAGTTAGGGCCCAACAAGAACGCAGGGTGTGAGTTTCACCAAGCGTTTGGCCATCCCATATGCAACTGCTTGGTGTTGGGACACCAGTTAGATGAGATGGTGAAGAGCAGTTTCCTAAATGACTATTTGGCGGAGTCACAGGGAGCCCCGAACTCGACAACTTCAGGAGAGGATCAGGGACACGAGATACCCGTGCATGGTGAGGTCCACACTATCGCGGAGGGTTTCTCAGGAGGAGGGTGCACCGCTTCTCAGTGGAGGAAGTATGCCCGAGCAATGATGTCAGTAGAGGTGCAAGAGGCGGATGAGGCTCTTGACATCGACCTTGTCTTCACCAAGGCTGACCTCCGAGATGTCGTCCCCCATGACAATGACCCGGTGGTGATCCCGGTGGTAACCGCAGGAAGAAAGGTACATCGTGTACTGGTGGACCAAGGGAGCTCGACAGACGTGATGTTCTGGACGACCTTCAATAAGCTGCAGGTGTCCCCTGATCAGCTCAGGCCTTATACTGGCTGTTTGTACGACTTCACGGGAAACTAGGTGGAGGTGCGTAGGCACTTAGAGCTGAGGACCACCTTCACAAATGGTGCCGCGTCCCGCACGGAGAACATCAGGTACCTCGTCGTCAATGCCCCTTTCCGCTTATAACATACTGTTGGGTAGACCTACGCTGAACAGGCTGAGGGCGGTGGCGTCGACGAGGCACATGAAGATGAAGTTGCCTGACTTAGGAGGAAAGGTGATTACCATCAGTTCAGATCAGAAGGAAGCTAAGAGTTGTTATGAGAACAACCTTAAAACAAAGAGAGGGGTGTTCATGGTTACGACCAGGGCACCGAGTGAAGAAAGGGTTGCCCCAGCAGAGATCGCCCGGGAGAGGCGACCCGAACCAGTAGGGGAAGTCCTGGAGAGGGAGATTGGAGGTAGAATGTTCAAGCTTGGAAAGTCGCTGGGCCAAGCAGCACAGGATCAGATCGCCGAGGTCATAGCACGGCATCTGGATCCCTTCGCATGGTGCGCCTCGGACATGCCAGGCATAAACCCAGACTTCTTGTACCACCGCCTCACCATGGATCCCAAGGTCAGGCCTGTCCGCCAGAGAAGAAGGAAGTTCAACGAAGAGAGGTAGCGGGTCATTAAGGAAGAGACGAAGAAACTGCTGAGCGCCGACCACATAAGGGAGATCCAGTACCCTGAGTGGTTGGCCAACGTCGTCTTGGTGAAGAAGGCCAACAGGAAGTGGATGATGTGTGTCGACTTCATGGACCTCAACAAAGCATGCCCAAAGGACTCCTATCCCCTACCAAGCATCGACGGCTTGGTAGACATTGCCTCGGGATGCAAGATGCTCAGCTTCCTGGATGCTTTTTCTGGGTACAACCAGATCAAGATGCACCCCATGGACGAGTACAAGATGGTGTTCATGATGGAGCTGTCTTGTTATTGTTACACAGTGATGCCCTTCGGGCTCAAGAACGCAGGCGCCACCTACTAGAGGCTGATGGACAGAGTGCTAGCGCCTATGTTGGGGTGAAACGTACAGGCCTACGTGGACGACATGGTGGTGACCTCACAGGTGAAGGATCAACATGTGGCTGACTTAGAAGAGCTATTTACTACAATAGCTAAGTACAGGTTGAAGTTGAACCCTGAGAAGTGCGTATTCGGGGTGGAAAGAGGTAAATTCTTGGGTTTCCTAGCACGAATATTCATTTTAGTCAAAGTTGTTTCAAAATCTTTAAAGTATTCATCTACCGTCCTATGTCCTTGAGGAAGCCTTTGGAACTTCAACAAGTGTTCCTTCCTAGAAGGAGGAACAAACCTCGCGCGCATACACTCTTTCAAATCATTCCAAGAAACCACGGGAGGTCTCTTGTTATATCCAATGTGCCTAAGAGTTTGATGCCACCATTCTTTGGCATAGTCCAAAAAGTGTAAAGAAATTATCCTAAGTTTGTGGTCATCTTGGAACTTATACACATGAAAAATATGGTCAACCTTAGCTTCCCAATCTAAATACACATAACCATCATCAACACCACTAAAAGTAGGAAGATTTACAATTTGAGAATAAGGCAATGCGACATGTTGACGCCTATCTTCAAGTTTCTGTATTTTCCATTCTTCCTTTTTTCAAAGCTCCCATAGTTGTTGGAACTCCTTAAAACATGCCCATGATGTTGGCCATGAGGAATGGAACTTTCATGCTTCATGGCAAGTTTTGACAATCTTTTCTCCATGTGTTATTCTAAGATTTGAAGCTTTGTCTCCATTTGTCTCAATTCCTCATCTCGTTTTGCAAGTATTGTTTTAATTTCTTGTAATTCATTAATGAAGTATTCATTTGAATGGGAATGACGTTTAGAAGGTGCTGCACTTGATAAGGTAGCCATTGCAAAATCAAAACAGCAAACAAAAAGAACAAACAATTTCAAGAAAAACAAAGCTAGAAAATGGAACAAATATAGTGCTGTAATGAAAATTAAAAGACACTCAAATCACTCCAAGAAAGAATACTTCCCTCAACCAATCTGCTCTTGAGGTTATGGTAACTCTCAAATGAAATATGTCAAAGCAAACCACTCTTTCTTAAAGCCAATACACCACAATCAAGAAAAGGTGTAAACAAGAAAGGCTATAGCAAAAGGAATACAAGATATGTGACAAACTCAAAGAATAGTGAAGAAAAGACAATCAAGAAAAATAAGGTACTCAATTAAAGGATGACACATAAAAGAAACCTAAAGAAAAGCACTAGAATAGATGAAGAAAACAAAAACAGAACTACTGGAATTTTATGTAAACTGTTCATGACTTTACAGATTTAACTGGAACTGTAGAAAGCGAACTGGAATGTGAAATTTTAACCACTGGAAATTCAATATGCTATCTAAAAATTGGCACTGAAATTACTCAAAAACAGTAAGCCAATAAATTGTGATAAATTTCCGAAAATTTCAGCCGAATCACCGTTTTTCCAAAAGCAGAATTTTACACACGGTACGTATTTTATTTATCATTTTTTTTGTATATTGAATTTTGCTGTACTTATTTTTTTTACTCTTTTATAACACTTCAAACTACTGAAATACAGAATTTCAGAATTTTCCAGTAAGCATAGAAATTTTGATAAACCAAACAGTCAGCACGTTTTCAAGAAAAACAGAGGAAAATTATTCTGGAATTAAAAACAGAATTGAGAAACTTCAAAAGACATAATAGAATTGATGTTTCAAGAACTTGTATAGATCTAAAATACAAGTAAGAACTCAAATCTAAAAAGAAAAAGCACCAAAGGATCAAGAAAACAAACACATAAAACTGCACTCAATTAAAAAAATTCAAGAAACCAAAATTATCAACAAAAGGACTACATAGAATTGATAACATTTTTGGAGAAACATGACTTTGACAAAACTTATAGAGATTCAAAAATCAAAATGACACAAACACAATCTATTAAGAAAAAGAAAATGATCCCGCCAGTTGACCTGGGTTGTCTTTATGCGAGGCTTGTCCTCACGAGATAGGGCACCTTCGTTCTGCTCCGTCTGTGAATACCTGAAAAGAAGTGAACAAAGGGGCGCCCTCGCGGCCGTTTGCACTCCGACGATCAAGTCAGCTAGCGAGAAACATCAAAGGTGACTGTACCGTCCCGTATCTGGGCGTTGACAAAGTCAAGGTCAAAGTCAACGCCAGGGGTCAAAGTCAACACAAGGCGTCGCTTAGGTGAAGAGACGCCAAGTACCAGCGTCGCCAAGAGGAAGCGTCGCCAAGGCGAGGCGTCGCCTAGGTGGAGGCGTCGCCCAACCAGGGTGTCGCCAAGATCAAATATCATTAAGTCAAGGCAGTCGCAGCGCGGTTCCCCGATACCCATGGGTAGGAAAGACCATGGAGGGAGCGACGCCGTGGGAAGGCCTCAGGTCCCGATAATCCGGGGCAGTGATAAAGAGAAGGGAAAGGTGGCTTCAAGGCCACAGTGATAGCACCAGTGTAGGGCAGCCTGACTCGTGAAGTACCCCTGCCGCCCCAGAGACGCCTTTGGGACAGATACGACTCAAGGGGAGGGTCACGCCCAGGGTAGCCAGGTGCAGGGTACGAGAGGAAGGCAGATACGCTCTCAAAATGAGTGACTAGATGATTGGGGGCATAAGTTGGCACCCAAAAAGTCACCCCTTGCGCAGTAGCACTCCCAAGAAGGAGGACTCACACGTAGAAACGTCCCCAGATGGGGTCATGGCGCTGTGAGGCCCTCCACGTGTACGACAGCCAGGTCAGAATAGAAACACCATTTAGTCAGGTACCAGGTAATTAAAGTCATTTAATACAGTTTCTGTTTCGAGCTTTTAAGGTACTATAAAGGCTCCCAAGCGTTTCAACGTCTTAAATGCGCTACGTTTTCTAATTAGACGCGTTAATTAAGTGCGTTACGTTTTATGATTAAAAGCGCTTTAAGGCGCTTTAAATGCTTGGGTAGTTTAAATAGCGCCGAGAATGTTGGGAACGGGGTTGGAACTTTTGGCAAATTTTCCAGAAATACTCTAGTTGCTTGCTCGAGCCTTGAGGTTACGCACAAGGGACTAGGGAGAGATTTTGGCCAGAACGAGAAAATATACACTAGACACAGTTTCCTTTTTACCACCTTCAGAGTGCCATACGCGGTGCTCCGATACGGAGGTGCATAGTTTTTTGGTGTTTCTTGCTGGCCGACTTGAGCGTCGGAGTGCAAACGGCCGCTAGGGCGCCCTTTTGTCCTTCTTTGCAGGAATCCACAGGTGATCAGTGGGAAGGAGTCCCTAGCAGACGGTCGAGGTCGCGCACGAAGACGTCCCAGGTCAACCGGACGGAACAGTGACGCACCTCCATATCGGAACACCGTAAAGAATGCTCTGAAGGTGGTCGAAAAATAACTGAATGACTGAAACTGTGTTGCCCTAATCGTCTTGTGCACACAGTGGGTGCGCAGCGAAAAAAACTAGGGTTTGTGCTCTGTGTAAAGCTACGAGAATTAGGTCAAAAAACTCGGCCCCTCTTCAAACTCCCCAAGGTCCCTTTTCATACACCTTTCGCATTTAAAACGCGTTAAAGCGCATTGAAAGCGTATAAAAATATTCCTTTGAACGTTCGAATCTTAACTGAATTAATGCGTACCTTAGCGAACTTTTAGGAAAACCTTGATGTTTTCAGTTCTTATTGCCACGTGTTCTTCTGACTTGATCGCGACTCTTCGTGGAGGGCCCTACAACGCTGTAACCCAACTTAGGGTTAATCCATCGTGCAAACCCTCCTTTCTCGAAGTGCATTTGGCGCAAGGGGGTGACATTTTGGGTGCCAACTCATGCGCCCCAACTTCTAGTCACCCACCTTGGGAGTGTATCTACCTTTCTCTCGTACCATGCACGTGGTTCTCCCCTGGGCGTGGCCCCCTCATGGGTCGTATCTGTCCCAGGGTTTCCCAGCGGTGGCGTGGGTACTTCACGAGTTAGGTTACTCCCTACTGGTACTAGGACTTATGGCCTTGAAGTCACCTTTCGCTTCTCTTCATTGCTGTTCTGAGCCATCGGGGCCCGAGACTTCCTCACGGTGTTTCCCTCTCCATGGTCTTTCATACCCATGGGTATCGGGGGGTAACACCGTCGATGTCTAAACTTGACTATTTCTTAACTTGGTGACGCCCTAACCTGGCGATGCCCCAAGCGGTCAACCTGTTGACTTTCTTTCCCTTCTTTGGGGCCATCGAGCAGTCCCACCATGTGTTAACTTTGATTTTGACTTTTGGTCACCGCCCCGGGACGGTACACAAGCCCCCCAGTCTTGAGCTGATAACTTGTTTTCAGCGAAAAGACTAAGGCCTCGCCCTATTGTCCACGTGGCATTCTGATGACGTGTCATTCTCTGATCAGCTGACGTGACATTCTCCGTACCGCTGATGTGACGTACCTTCGAGTGTTCTGACGATGTGACATCCTCTGAGCGAGAAAGGTGACGCTTTGGGTCATGTTCTAATCTCGTCACACGTGGCTCAATCGCACGGTCAGCGCTTGGTGCCCTTTGCGCTTCAAGTTAGCGCTGAATCCTTGGACACGTGGCGCGATCCAACGGCTGAGGGTGCGTGTCGTTAGCGCTTCTTGAGTTAACGTTATAACTTTTGAAAACGCGCGCTCGAGGCACTGTTTCATTCATCTCTTCGCACTCTCTTCTACTGTTCATCCTTTCTCTGAAGCTCTTGCGATTCTCTGCAACTCTCGTGTTCTTTCTCCTCGCGAAAGCTCTCGCCTTTCTACGCACCAACCTCAAAGGTATGATTTTTCTTTCTTGTTTGCTCTTGCTCGTTACAGTATTAACCTCATAACTGCCTGGGTCTGTTTATGTTTCTGCATCTCTCGTATTCCCTTTTCCATTTCTCTGTTCCTTCTTCCCTGGACTTCTCGCGTGGGTAGGGGCCTTTTTAGGGTTTCTCTCCCCTTTTCTACCTGACCTTACTTGCTGAACCCTTTTCTCTTCTTCATTCTTCAGTTTCTTCGTCAATGGCATGTACTAAAATGACGGCCAACCCTCCACCCCCCAGAGCCAACCATAGGGCCCTTTACCCATGGGCTCCAGACGAACTGCTCGACGAGCACTCGAGCTAGGTTTCTATGAAAGCTTGGTGGGATCGTGTAGGAGAGCCAAGCACCTTCGATCATCGTGCATTCGTGAAAAGGCATGATGACGACATCGCAGTGCTCCCTTGCACCTTAGGGGAGCCCGTGTGCGGGGATGAGCGGGCCAACAACGGGGTCCCCTTCTTCTACTTCTATGAAGTGGTCTTTAAGCGTATAGGGATGCGCTTGCCCTTCTTTAGGTTTGAGAGGGAATTGCTAACGGAGATCAACATTGCCCCAGCCCAGCTGCACCCCAACGGCTGGGCCTTCGTCAAGGCCTTTGGCGTATTGTGCGGGTTCTTCGGGTGCGCACCCTCTGTCGACATCTTCCTACATTTCTTCGAAGTGAAGAAACAGGGAAAGAGCCTCTGGGTGAGTCTCAGCAATATCCCTGGAAGGGTCCTCCTGACTCAATTCCAGCAATCCTTCAAGGGGTGGAAAGGCAAATTCTTCAAGGTTTGCTGCTCCGACTACGACCCCTCCGCCCTTAACGGCTTTCCTCTGTATTGGGTGAAGGAGGTAAAGACCGTGAAGCCCAAGTCGCTGGACGAATTTCCATCGAACGATCGAGAGGCTTGTCAAATTTTGACTAGCGTGGGGGGCTTTGACACCGCCACCCTGATAAGTCTAGAGTTCAATGCTGAAGCTCTAGCACAATACATAAGTATGAGAGCTTCCCCCCATAACCTTCTATTCCCTGCTTCTGTTGGATTCTTGCATGATGCATGATTTATCTGCTCTTTTTGTGTTTCAACTTTTAGCTTGTGCCTAACCTCTACTATGTTTGTCTTCTTGGTGCAGATTCTAAGATGGATTCTGCAACACGAGCTGATTTGGCTAGGTCTTTGAAGGCTCGTCTTGGCGCGAAGTCTGCAAAGGGCGGCGCCTCCAGCACCTCCCCCCTTAAGTCCAATCCATCACCACCATCACTACCATCTCATTCTACCGAAACACCCGATTCCCCCGATTCCCCCCATTCCCACCAAACACCAAACTCCCCTCTTACATCGCAAACACCTTCCACTGCCCAAACACCCCACTCCCCTCCAACACTCCAAACACCTAACTCACCTCTTCCCATTGCTGCAGTCCCACTGGCTGCAGCTAGTGCTCCCTCCACAGCTCCTCCCGACAAAGGCAAGAGGGTGCTTGTTGTTTCTTCCGAGGACGACGACTCGGATATAAGAGAAGGAGGACCAATCGAGTCGTCCACTCGCGCTCTTCTTCGCCTCCGCACGGGGGGTCCGTGAGGGACAACCCTCCTAGCGCCACATCTCCCCCATGCCAAACAGTCCAAGATGAGGGGGTGGTGGAGTCTATGCCTTCATCAGTACCAATACCAGCACCAATCCCAACATCAACAACAACACCAACATCAACCGTCCCAACAACCACCCCAGAACTTATAACAATTCCCCCTCCCATCATGCAGCTGATGAGGGGCTTTAATGATAAGCTGTCGCCAGGTGAACCTTCCGGGGTGCCACGGTCAGAGGGCATGCCTTAGTACCTGGGTGCCTTCTTTGCCGTTGCCTTTGAGTGGCGCGCCCAAGCGAAGTCCAAAGCTGTCGAGGCGCGCACGCTCCAAACCCTCCGACAGGAAGTGGCTGTCCTGAAGGAAGAGAAGGAGAGCCTGTGCCGCAGCTGGGCGTGCCAAGAGGAGGTTTACAAAGCTTCCTTGAGAGGTGCCCGAGAGTCCAACGCCAAAGCCTGCAAACGGCTCACCGAGCTTCTAGCACGAGTGGCGTCTCTCCAGTCCAAGGTCGTTGCTCTTGAAGCGGCGATGCGAGCTTTCGAGGCGCAACAGAAACGTCTTGCTGATCAATGTGCTGCCCGGGAGCAATCGCTGGAGAAGTCCGAGGGGGAGCTAGTTGAACAAATGGAAAAGCTCAACCTTCTCCAAACCGAGTATAATCAGTTTCAAACTGAACTAAACAGGCTTCAAGTGGAGAAGGAAGCTCTCGAGAAGCAGGTAGCCTCTGGTGACTCCACGATTGAAGAGTTGGAGAGGGCCAAGAGGGAGCTCATTGTAGAGAGGGAAGCCCGAGACTCCACCTTCGAAAATCTGGAGCGGGCTAAAGGAAAGCTCGTTGACAACATGGCTGATATCTTTGCAGAGGGATTCAAGGAGGCCTTAGCTCAAGCCGCCTGTGAAAACCCGAGACTTGACACCTCCAATTGCAACCCTCTCAACCATATCGTCGACGGGAAGGTCGTTCCCCTCGACCTTGGGAAATGAGTTGTGCTGATCTTGACCTCTTTATTTTCTTGTAAATCTATATTGACAATCATTTGAATTTACTTGTAATGTTGACAATCGACCTTGCTTATATTTATAACTTTGGAATTTGCCTAAATGTCATTTGCTTCCAATTCTGCTTGCGCTTTGTCTGTTTCTATTTTCTTTTCCGCATCAAAGGCTTAGCTGGTACTGGCCTCCGAGGTATTTCTTTGTTGCTTTGTCTTTAACTCTCTAGGTAGCACGTGTCTTCTTCTCTTGTTCTTTGATTTTCTCTGGATTTCTGGACTCGTGAAAGTTTCCGGCTTGCTCCCCACCATACCTACTTCGAGCCCTTAGGCACTTACTATCAAAGGCCTCGCTCTTATCTCTTTTCTGGTTTCGAAATCGCTCATAGGCGGGGAGGACTTATCTGTTCATCTGTGCCTCGAAATCGCTCGAGGGCGAGGAGGACTTATCCTTACCGGTATTGGGTGTCCATGCTCGAGGAGGGACCTGCTCTAGGTGTCCTCATCGCACCTATAGATGTTGGACAAAAGTCGTGCTCTGGTGCCCACGCCCATGGAGAGGTCTGTACAACAGCACCATGTCATCCATAGAGTGTCTAAAACACCAGGGCAACTTAACCCTTGTCTCTTTGCGTATGAAACTTATTTGGTGTTTGTATCTGCGAGGAATCTTACTCACGAAGGCGTCGCCTGCCTCGTCATTACCCAAAGGCAGAGGAGGATTTAACCTTGCGTATTGAGTGCCCACGCTCGAGGAGGGACCTGCTCTGGGTGTCCTCAGCGCATCTAGTAACCTAGCTTGTGCCTAACCTTTACCATGTTTATCTCCTTGGTGCAGATTCTAAAATGGGCAGGCAACGAAGGTTGAGGCTGGCTCTTGCCCTGAAATCCAAAGACGGGGCTTCGGCATCCCCCCTTTCAACCTCTGCTGCCCCCCATCTTCTCCCAATCTTCAACCTCAATCTGCCACGACACCATCAACTCCATCAGTCCAATCTTCTCCCAATCCACCTCCAAGCTCGCCACCTCCTATTGCGGCCATGCCTCTTGCGCTGGCCGAGGCTGGTGCTCCCTCAGCCCCCCTTGACAAGGGAAAGAGGGTAGTGCAGGTGGTTTCTGACGACGAAGACTCCGCTGAGGGGCAAGTCTTCAAATGACAAAGAACTCAACATGCCCCTCAGACAGTCACTTCTGCTACCTCTTCCTCACATGGGGCTGAGTCTTTGAGGGAGGACCCTCCAAGCGCCACTTCTCCTCCTCAACCGATGAATTTGGATGGAGGGGTCGAAACTGAGCCCACAAGCGTTCCTCCACCTGCCTCAGAACTCCCTCTTCCCATGCAAGATTCATTGAGGGGTTTCTTGGGTAGGGCGTCCCTACGTGGTCAAGCTGAAGGGCCCCAAAGGGAAAGTCTATATTACTACATGGGTGCCTTCATGTCCTGCGCCCACTCCTAGCACATGCAGACCAGGGCTAAGGCTGTCAAAGCCTCTGCCTTCCAAGCGCTGGAGAAGGAAGTTGCCTCCCTAAAGGAGGAGAAGGAGAGGCTAGCCACCCACTGGGGGCTTCAGGAGGACGCATACAAGACTTCTTTGAAGGTGGCGCAGAAAGCGAAAGAGGAGGCCAACAAACGGTTGCACGAGGTGTCTCAGGCCAACGCTGAGCTCCTCAACCAGGTGGTGCCCCTTAGAGTGAAGATCGCTGATCTCGAGGAGGCAGCCAAGACCTCCGAGGCGCAGCAGAAAAAACTTGAAAACCAGTGTATTTATCGGGAGCAAACATTGGGGAAAACCGAAGCTGCGCTCGAGGAAAAGACTGGTGAGTGATCCCGATTGGTCAGTGAGAACGCCACCCTCCAAGCCAAGGTCCAGGAATTGACGGTTACTTTGGCCTCCAAAGACCAAGAATTGACCACTCAAGCCGCCAACTTCAAGGTTGCGGAGGAAAAACTGATAGGGGAGTCTGCCTCCAGTTTCGCTGAAGGGTTTGCAGAGGCTCTTGTTCAAGCTGCCTGTGTGAACCCTGGCATCGACGTCTCTGGGTGTAGCCCCCTGAACGAAGTGTTCGATGGCAAGCTTGTGCCTTTGGAGGGCTCCGAGGAATAGCCTATACTTTGTGCTTCAACAAAATCATTTGATAGTTACTCTTTGCTTAACTTGTAATTATCACGAACCTTACTTGTAATTATAAGTTTTGAATTTGCTTAAATGTTATCTGCCTTCTACTCTTCTTGCGCTTTATCTGCTTCTATTTTCTTTTCTATATCAAAGGCATAACTGGTACTGGCCTTCGATGCATTTCTTTGTTGCTTCGCCTTTAACTCTTTAGGTAGGACGTGTCTCCCCCTCTTGTTCTTTCTTCTTAAGGTGTGAGGCTCATCCTTCTCTTGGCCCTTTCGCTATGAACCTCGCTTGGCCTTCGTATCTGTAAGGAATCCTCCTCATGAAGGCGTCGCCTGCCTGGTCATTGCCCAAAGGCAAAGGAGGATTTTACCTTTGCGTATTTCTCTTGTCTTTAATGACTCGTGCTTTTACGCCTCTTCTTCCTAATCCTTGAATCTCTTTCTCCCTCTGAACTTGTAAAATCTTCACATGCTTCTTACTTACCTTTCCTGGGCCCGAGGCACTCGTAGCTAAAGGCGGTACTGACTTTCTCATCGCTTTAGGATTAAAAGGGGAGTCTCTTCTTTTTTGGCCTCGACATCGCTCAAGGGTGAGGAGGGCTTATCTTTTCTTCTGTGGCCTCGACATCGCTCGAAGGCGTGGAGGACTTATCCTACCTGTACTGGGTGTCAACGCTCGAGGAGAGACCTGTTATGGGCGTCCTCAGCGTGTCTAAACACTTGGGACAAAAGTCGCGCTCTGGTGCCCATGCCCATGGAGAGGCCTACATAACAGTGTCGTATCATCCATGGGGTGTCTAAATACTAGTGCAACTTAGCCCTTATCTCTTCGCACTTGGTGCCCACGCCTGAGGAGGGCCCACTACAGCAGCGCCGTATCATCCTCAGGGTGTCTGAAAACACCAAGGCGAAGTGCTCTAAACATCAGACGCTGGGGCTAGCTGTTCCTACCTGAGGAGGGGGCGTCCCGAAGGAATCCCTTAACCCCTGCTCAGGGACTAGGCACCCAGGTTTTAGCCTACGCCTAACGTCTGATACCGGGGCTAGCTATTCATACCTGAGGAGGGGGTGTCCTGTAGGATTCCCTTAACCCCTGGTCAAGGACTAGGCACCTGGATTTTTTAACTTATGTCTAACATCTGGTACCGGGGCTAGCTATTCATACCTGAGGAGGGGGTGTCCCGTGGGATTCCCTTAACCCCTGCTCAAGGACTAGGCATCCGAATTTTTAACTTATACAGAACATACCTGTTATCTTGCTTTGCATCTGACCTCCGCTCCTTTATCTGGCGATGCCTACTTCTGGCGACGCGTTATCTTGGCGACGCCTCATCTTAGCGATACCTCATCTTGGCGACGCCTTATCTCGGCGACTCCTCATCTTGGCGACGCCTTGAATCTTTGTCTTTGTTTCTTTGATCATTGATCTTACATGAAAGGGAAAAACTAAGGCAGGAATATCTTAAACTTCTCTTTTCTTTATTTGGGTGACCTCGTTAAAAAACCCCCGGGAGGGAAAAAGAGTGTCCCCTTTACAAAATTTCAACTGAAATAAAACTTTAAATTTGCCGCATTCCAACTACGTGGGATGGGGCCTCCTTCTAGAGTCTCTAACTTAAATGAACCATTCCCTTTGGCTTTGATTACTCTGAACGATCCAGTCCACTTGGGAGACAACTTGTTTTCCAACCCGTAAGGGTGAGCCTTCCTCATGACCAGATCACCAAACTGGAAACGTCGCAGCTTCACCTTAGAGTTGTACTGACGCTCCACTCTTCTTTTCACAGCCTCAGCCTTGATTTTCGCCTCTTCTCTGGCTTCGTCTATCAGATCTAGGTTCACCTTCCTTTCTTCATTGGACTCTTTCTGCCACGAAACCTGATGGAGATCAAGCTCAAGTGGACATGGAGGCCAATCAACAAGTTCAAGAAGAGGTGGAGGCGCAAGTAGAGGACGCCCATGGAGGTCAAAGCCAACCTCAAAGGCTTACAAGAAGCATGTTCAAAGCTTTAGTGATGGAAGAGGCCCAAGCACAAGCCCACATGCAAGCCCACCAAAGGGTAGATTTGGGCCAACCATAGAGTTATGGCCAAGAGGATCCAAGAAGACGTTCTTTTACATGTTCAAATGCCATAAACTCTAGTGTAGAGTAGACTTTAATTTCTTGTCAAAATTAGCATAGGAACTTTATTTGTAATTTTCTTAGAATTAATTTTGGCACCTAAAACTCCAACCTAGGTAAACTTAGAGTTTCTAAAAAAAACCTCTAAATTTACCAAGGCCGGTCTAGAAAGCCCATGGAGGGGGTGAGCATAAAAACTAGACACACCCCTCCCCATGTGCTCATTTGTGCACCCATGTGCTTCACATTTACATTTCATTTGGCTAGCATTAGGGTTGCATTATGGTCCTCCTTAGCCTATAAAAGGAGGAGCCTACACCTTGTATTTTCAAGTTTATTGTGAGTAAAGTTATGCTGCCATTTTGTGCCAAGCTTTGCTTCTCCTAGAATTCTAGGCTCTAAACTTCACATCCTTCACCTTTCCTTGGGCTGGCCGAACCTCCCTATAATCATACCTATCATGCACCTTCAAGATCAACACCACTCTTAGGAGGATCTTGCACACACACCTCCATAGCTTCCGCACCATTTTCTTACATGATTCAAGAAGACCTTCATGAAAATGCCATCATTTGGTATCATGAGCTATGGTTCTTCAAGATGAGTTGCTTTTGGTCTTTCACTTTTAGTTCTTCTTTACTTTCATGTTGTTCATCTTATTTTCCATAATTGTCTTGCTGTTTTTTACATTTTAATTTGTTTGGTGTGCTTTGTGGAAGATCCAACCGAAGCACTCTTGTTCAATTGATCTTGAACAAGTTCTTGTGCAATTTGTGATAGGATTCCATACACCTTTGAGTTGCTATTTTCTTTTAGGCTTTTGAGTCTTTATTGCTTTCATTATTTGGTTCATATTATGCTTTGAGTCTTTAATTTTCTGAATCTATACATGTTTTGTCAAGTCATGTTCATCCATATTGTCAACAATTCATAGTAGTCCTTTTATTTGGCTTGATTGTTTCTTGATTTTGGGTCTCTTTAATTGCTTGAATCTGCTGTTCTTTGCTCTTTTGGTGCCTTTTTAATTTTAGTTTGAGTTCATATTGTGTTTAGATCCTACACAATTCTATTTCACAAATTTCCATTGTGTCTAAACTTTGGTATCTTGCTGTTTTTTATTCCAGTTTTCAGATTCCCCTGTTTCAGATTTTCTGTGCTGACTGTTTTGATCCAAAAAAAATATTTCCACTCATAGTAAAATTTTGATTCTCTGGAATTTGCAAGTTTGAAGTGTTATAGAAAGGACAAAAAAATAATTAGTCCAAAAGAAGCAACAGAAAAAAAATGATAAATCTTTTAAAATCAGTGTGCAAACCTGAGGCGCTACAGCTGGCGTAACTGAACACCAAAATTGAAAAATTTATTAAAATAAATTGGTGCATGCGTTTTGAGTGATTCCAAAGCCAGGATTTAGCTAAGATCTTTAATATCTTGCATATCAAATTTCAGAATCATATCTTAAAAACACAGCTCAGCATAAATTGGGGAAAAATACGTTTCTGGCCCACAACATTTTCCAGTGGTGCTGTTTTTTTTTATTTGGTCATCTAAATCTAGTGCCATTCTTAGGATTCTTTTGTGTGCCTACCTTTATTTTGGTACCTTTTATTTGCTTGCTTAATATTTCTTGAACCTCTTTCTAGTTGTCATAATCTAACTCCTTTTGGTGGTACTGTTTTATTCAATTTAATTGTTTCTTGCTTTTGTTCTTTGACCTCTAATTTGGGTGCTGGAATTTCTTCTCTCCTTTGGTGCTTATGTGAATTGAAACTTGACTTGGTTAAGGTTTAGCCCTTTGATAGGTGCTGGAAATTGGAGAATCAAGACCTTCATTCTAAGGAGAAGACAAAGACAAAGCCGAAGCAAACTTTCTCAAAACACTACACACATTTGGAGAGCTAACAAGCAAAGACAACAAGAGGGAGTGTCACCAGCAAAAGGAGGATCAACAAAGGGGGTTTTCTTAAATTCCTTACAACTTAATTTGTGTTAATTACCTCTTAATTACGCTTTAGACGGTGAGTGTGTCTTCAAGGGCTCAAAGTGTCCAAGAAGCCTCACCTAGGGCCGACTAGTATAGAATTCTTAATTAGCAATTTTTAATTGTTTGTAATTTGCCTTTTCTTTTGCTTAGGTAGTGACGCTTTGCATGATTATTTTGTTAAGTTTGTGTTAAACCGTCTAGCTTTGTTAATTAGTTAGCATGCATTGTTTTCTTGCATTAAAATCTGATTTCTCAACTTAATTGTGTTCCAAGTGGTTTACTAAGAGAAAGCTTTGTGTGAAGACATTGAGGGATAGTTTTTGGCTAAGGCAAAGGCTTGGTATTTAAGTAGTCCACTGTGACTCACCTCCCTTACCTGGAAGACTACCTTCTTTGACTTCCCTAAATTTTTCTCAAGGTAAAATACTTCTACACACAAAGTTTTAGTCATGTCTTCTCACTCCTCTAAATCTCTTAAAAGTGAGGTGAAATCCTTGAAATCTCTTTTGAAGCAACTTACTAAGGATATTCAATCAATTTCATCTAAACAATTGGAGAATGAGATCAAAACTAATGAATTGACTAAAGCAAAGAATGAGAAGTCTCAATTTTCAAAAAAATTACATTCTCATGCATCTAGCTCTAAACATCATGATTAACTTGGGGAAGAAAGTCTTAGGAAAAATGAATATCATCAACAATTCCCTAGGAGAGCTAGGAAAGAGAGACAAGAAAACCTAACCAAGCATATCTCTCACACTCAAGCTAGAGAAATTCCATGTTTAGAATACCTTGGCAATGATCAATTAGCATCTCAATGTTTCAATGAAAGATCTATGATCTTAAGGGACAAAGATGAGAATAGTAGCCAAGAAAAAGAAGCTAGTGAGAGTGAAGAAAATGTAAAAATAGAAAAGCAAGAGAAAACCCTTGGGAAACAAAAGGCGTGGGAGAAGAGTGTTCCTTCCCACAAGGTCATTCAACAAGAAGGAAAAGTTGAAAATACATTTGAAAATATACCTCTTGTTGAACAACCTAGCCTTACCTTTTGTAAAGGAACACTTGCAAGCCTAGAAAAAAAAGAAGAATCCTTAAAAAAGGCTTGCATAGATAAAAATATAGTAGATTATTTTACATACATGCCAAGATATCACCAAGTGAAGGTCAAGTCATCTATAGGCATCTATAAAGACAATTTTTTATGTGAAGTAGTGCCTAAAGAAACTTGTCATGTCTTATTGAGACAACCTTTGCAACGAATTGAAATTTCCATGAACAAAGGTTGTATCAACGAGACTACCTTCACACATAAAAGAGAAATTCTTCATGAAGGAGAACTCATGGGTCAAATTAGAGTTGATAAAACTCTAGAGCTTTTAAAAGGAAAATTATTGTCACCCATGAGAAAAGATGTTCAAAGACATTACCCTAGATACATTCCGTGTTTTAAAAATACATCTAAGGCGATGTTTCATGAACTCTATACTCCTTCACCTTTTGCAAATGATCCTTAGGAAGACATAAGCCTAAATTTCATATTAGATCTTCCTAGGACAACAAAAGGTTTTGATTCCATTTTTATGGACATGGATAAACTCTTCCTTAAAGAAGTGACAAGTCTTCATGATTTCTCTTCAAACTTAGTGTTGGATAGAGCTCCAAAATTTGAAAACCATCATTTGAGGATTCTCTTGGAAAAACTTGCAACTAAGTTGTCCTTTTCAAATTCTTATCATCCTCAAAAGAATGGTCAAAATAAAATTGAAAACATAGCTCTTGTTACTATGCCTAGAGAAATCATGAAAGACAACCACAATTCTTGGGATGAGTATCCTTTTTCTATTGAGCATGCATACAATAGAGTAGTCCACAAGACTATTAATATTTCTACATTTGAAGTTGTATGTGAACATAGTCCTCTTTCTCTTTTTGCGTTGTTACCACTTCCTAAAGGAATTATGCCTAAGGAACAAGTAACCACTATTGAAAATTTTACAAAGCATGAGAGGATTAGAGAACACATGCAACCATCAAAAGAGAAATATTGTAAAAAGTTGCCAAAAACAAAAGAAAAACAAAAATGGCAACTTCATAAAATTGATTTGTATATAACTGCTTCAACTAACTCATTTGCTTTATTTGATAATTCCCCTAGGTGGACGTTTGATCCGGGAGGGCAAGCATAGTTGAAGAAGCAAGAGGCTGCTATCCGAGATCAAATCTCTAGATCTGAGGATAGATCTTCTCAAGGAGAAGGAGATGATGGACACCATCCAGCCACATCCATTCCCCTAGCCATGAAGAAGAAGAAGCAATGGATTTGAGGACAAATCCTTTTCAAGAGGGAGGGGATGATGGAAGAGGCCCAAGCACAAGCCCACATGCAAGCCCACCAAAGGGTAGATTTGGGCCAACCATAGAGTTATGGCCAAGAGGATCCAAGAAGACGTTCTTTTACATGTTCAAATGCCATAAACTCTAGTGTAGAGTAGACTTTAATTTCTTGTCAAAATTAGCATAGGAACTTTATTTGTAATTTTCTTAGAATTAATTTTGGCACCTAAAACTCCAACCTAGGTAAACTTAGAGTTTCTAAAAAAACCTCTAAATTTACCAAGGCCGGTCTAGAAAGCCCATGGAGGGGGTGAGCATAAAAACTAGACACACCCCTCCCCATGTGCTCATTTGTGCACCAATGTGCTTCACATTTACATTTCATTTGGCTAGCATTAGGGTTGCATTATGGTCCTCCTTAGCCTATAAAAGGAGGAGCCTACACCTTGTATTTTCAAGTTTATGTGAGTAAAGTTATGCTGCCATTTTGTGCCAAGCTTTGCTTCTCCTAGAATTCTAGGCTCTAAACTTCACATCCTTCACCTTTCCTTGGGCTGGCCGAACCTCCCTATAATCATACCTATCATGCACCTTCAAGATCAACACCACTCTTAGGAGGATCTTGCACACACACCTCCATAGCTTCCGCACCATTTTCTTACATGATTCAAGAAGACCTTCATGAAAATGCCATCATTTAGGAGCTAGGGGACAATTATTTTCTCTTTTTGTAATTTCTTTGGTTGAAGGTGCTTAGAGGGAAACATTAGAAACCTCTATTGTTATAGCATCTTTTAGGCTTTAGTTAGGAGCTTTAGGAGGGGGGGTGCGTTAGTGGATAGGTGTAGGAGTAGAATAGGAGTTGCCAAAGTGAAGGAAGAGGTCACACCTTCCTCATGCATTGTTTTTGGCGCCGATTCTAGAAGCTTTTTAGGAGGGAGTTTTTGAATTTGTGTAGCTTGCATTTCAGCACCTTAGGCTATAAATAGAGGTGCTCCCTTTGTATTTTTTAGATTGGAATTTAGAGTAAAGAAACTATACTCAAATTTTGAGTGAGCATTGGAGAGCTTTTGAGCCTTCTTCTCTAGTCTTATCTTGAAGGATCCATGGTGTCCTCATGTGGCGGCAGCACACTCATCTAGGAGCAACCATCCTTCTAGTGGCGTGATCATCCAACCTTACATCCATCTTCATGAGCATTCTTTTCTCCTTCCTTCCTTCTCTTTCAATTGTTCATGTTTAAGCTTGTTTCCTTGAAATTCTGTCTTGTGTTCTTGAGTTTATGGTTCGGCTGTTCTTATTTTCTAGCAATCCTTTTCAGTTCTTTGCCTTTTAATTCATTTTGTTCGGTTCATTTTGATTCTTATTCAATTCTGTTCGGTGCTTTTGAGTTTGACCTCTTTTTGTTGGTTCAATTTGACAATATGAGGAACTTCCATGTGAGTTTGGATTTGGTGCTAGTTTCGGTGAGTTCTTGACTTAGAACATTGATCCAATTCTAAGAAAAAGTGCCTAACAATTGTCCAACTCAAGTTGATTCCTAAGAATGTCAAGAATCATTCTCTTCTTTGCTATTGGAATCATTATTGAGTTAACATCTTGAAGTTTCTGTGGTTTAAATTTCATAATCCAGTTCGCTCTATATCATTCCAGTTAAATCAGAGAACATCAAGCACAGTTTGCATAAAAAAAAATTTTCCAGTAGCTAATTTTGTTTTCTTCATCTACTCTAGTGCTTTTCTTTAAGTATTCTTTTGTGTGCCTACTTTCTCATTGAGTTCTTTAATTTTCTTGCTTGTCTTTTGTTCATTAATCTTTGAGTTTGTCAAACATCTAGTATTCCTTTTGTTCTAGCCTTTCTTTGCTTATACTTTTTCTTGTTTGTCTTTATTGCTTCATTGGTTTTGTGGTGGTTGACTTTGAGATTGGTGTGCTTGCTTTGACATATTTCATTTGAGGATTCCAAGGTCTCAAGATCAGATTGGTGCAAGGACATTATTTCTTTGAGAGTGACCTAAAATTTCCTGCCTAAATTCACTTCGGCAGTTTGCTTTGAAACATTCACTGTTTTTGCTAATTTTTTGTTTCTTGACTTGTTTACTGTTTTTGTGTGTTTGCTGTTTTTTTTTAATAACAAATGGCTGGCTTTTCAAGTGATGCATCCTACAAGCAAAATTCTCCTTCCAAAGCTTCAATCCTTGGTGAATTACATGAAGCACAAAGAACCATTAGACGCTTGGAAGAGAAATTGCAAAAGATGGAGGTGCAACAAGCTAGACCATCTCCTTCAATCCATGATGAGCATCATTCACATAGACCTTCAACAAGGACCTCTTCAAATGATTTTGGCCGTGAAGATAAGCATAGGAGAAGGAGAACTCCACCTCAATTCCATGGACAAAGACATCATCATCAAGGAGAAAGACATCACTACGGCAATGGCTTCTATCATGATGCAAAGTCTAGGCTTCCTTCGGTCAAGCTTCCTTGTTTTAATGGCTCTAGTGATCCTAATGTATATTTAGATTGGGAGGCTAAGTGTGAACAAATATTTGAGATCCATGAGATCTGATCCGATCGGTCATCGGTAGTCGATGACGTCAGCAGCAGAAAACCACGTGGACCACTCGAAGGGTGACACGTGGACCAGGTGGCAGAGAGGTCGGGGGGACGATCGCCAAGAGAGGTGATCGGTGGTCAGTAACCAAGTTACCACCGACAGATCAGGCGGCAGAGAGGTCGGGGGATAGATCACCCAGAATGGTGATCGGTGGTCAGTAGCCAAGTGACCACCAGCAGACCAGTTCCCAGACTCGCGCCTGGAGGCAGAGCGCGATAAGCGAATAGACACTGATCAGTCATCGGGGTATTGTCATCGGGGTCTCGTGTTACACGCAGTTAAACTGGGAATGAGGTTCCCAGCGAGAGCGTTACGCATGGATCTCGCATGTGCACACCTCAGGGAATCATGCACGAGAGTGGCCTGAGGGAACTAGTAAACCAGCCAGTGGTTGGTGATTCCCTCAACCCATTACGTGCATGGCATCGTGAAGGGTAAGCTGTATATGCAAAGAGCAACGTTTGGTGAGTGTGCCTAGACCAGCCACACCCGACGTTCTCCCAAGAGTATGCGATCTGCCCAGATAAGAGAAACATCCTACGTTACTCCGCGAGGGCGTAACTTAGGCCCACAAAGAGAAGCGCTAGAGCCCTTCCAGTAAGTGACACGTGTGTGGTTAGATGTGAGTTGCAGGCTCCCACGTGTCATCATCTGAGAGGGGTGTGGTCCAGACAAAAGAGCACTCCGTACCACTAAAGGTACAGACAGGCGCAGCCAAGCGCAGAGATGCGCAGACTCTCACGCTCCCCATTGCTGATTCTGAAGGTACGCTTTCTCTGAAAAGCATAACAGGGTTCTGACACATGCCAGAAAAGCATAACAGAATTCTGTTATGCCCAGAAGCAGAGAGGGAGATAAAAGAAAGAATCAGAGTAAGAGTGAGGGGAGGAGAAAAAAGAGAGACGAAAAACAGAGTGCAAGTTTTTTCTCACACACACATTACTAGTTTCCAGTTTCTGGTGGTTCTGTTGGACTAACTTGATCGTCGGAGTGCAAACGGCCGCTAGAGGCGCCGTCTGTGTGTTTTGCAGGTCACATTTGAAGATATCTGAGAGAAAGTTCGGAGGGTGATTCTGCAGAAGACGCAGTCGCGTAGACAGGGCAGAGAGTGCTACGAAGCGATTCGTCCACGTTCGAGTTGCCGGCAGGATCATTTGGCGCCCACCGTGGGGCCCGAGTGAATCGTTGTCCCATATATACCACAGTTTTAAAGCTTACCAGAGTTTTATCAGTTTCTTTGATAGAGAAGATGCCTAGAAACAGACAACCATCACCTGCACCATCCGCTGACGAAGGAGCTGTGACAATGGCGCAGGTCCTGGAAATGGTGCGCACGCTGCAGGATAACGCTGCAGCGTCGAAAGCTGAACAAGAAAGGATGCAGACGGAGTTGGCTGCGTCGCAAAGCAGGAACGACGAGCTGAATCGTGTCAACGAAGAGTTGAGAAGGACGCTGCAGGCGCAGAGGGAGCACGTTGTTGACGAAAGGGTGTCTAGGCAGCCCTCACCTCCAAGGGCATTTCCCATGCCCTTCTCCCCTGAGATCATGGGAACCATGGTGCCTCCCAACTTGGTGGGGGTAAAAGCGTCGTTCAAAGGGGTAGAAGACCCGGAGGCGCATCTGACGACATTCCACACCCAGATGATGTTGTCTGGGGGCTCAGACGCTGTGTACTGCAAGATGTTCATGAGCACATTGAGCGGAATCGCCATGGAGTGGTTCGTGAGTTTACCAGAAGGGCATATCACGTCTTTCTCTCAGTTCTCGAAGCTCTTCACTGAACAATACATCGTCAACAAGGCACCTGCAGTGGTGTCCTACGATCTGTTCGACGTGCGCCAATACCAGGGGGAGTCGCTGAAGGACTACCTCAACCGCTTTGGGGCACAAGTGGTTAGACTACCCAGCAAAGATGAAGATATGCTTGTGCACGCATTTAAGAAGGGAGTGCTGCCTGGCCCTTTCAGCGAGTCTCTCATCAGGAGCCATCCCAGCACCTTTGCAGAGATCCGACGACGTGCGGTGGCGCACATAGTGGCAGAAACAGAGGTTTCTGAGAAGAGGGGAAGTAATGCACCACCTAGACCGCGTGGAGGGCAAGGAAAGCCACAGCAAGCAAGGGTGCATGAGGCCAAAGAGGGGAAGAAGGTGCGGGAAAAACCTCGTCCCTATGCACCAGGCAAAGACCAGAGCAAGGGGCGTGCAAGGGAGAATAACGCACCCCGGAGATACAACTTCATGGTGGGATTGGCGGATCTCATCGCCCTTCCTGCCGTAGCAGCAAGACTACGAGTACCAGAGAAGACAGATAAGGTACTTGGAAGGAAGAAGAATGAATGGTGTGAGTTTCATCAGGCCTTTGGCCATACACTTCATTCCTGTTTGGCGCTGGGACACCAACTGGCAGAGTTGGTGAAGTCTGGTTTTCTAGCAGATTACCTGCGTGAGCCGCAGGGTGATCGCGCGTCAGGATCCCAAACTGGAGAGCAATAGCATGAAGTCCCTGTGCATGGGGAAGTGCAAACGATCGCTGAAGGCTTCTCTGGTGGGGGATGCACAGCTTCACAAAGAAGGAGATACACTCGATCGGTGATGGCGGTAGATGCAGTGAATGAGAGTCATTACCCTGAGGTGGACATTATCTTCAGGAAAGCTGACCTACGGGACGTTGTCTCGCACGACAACGACCCTGTGGTCATTTCTCTCATCACAGCAGGAAGACGGGTGCATAGAGTACTCGTAGATCAAGGAAGCTCGGCGGATGTCATGTTCTGGCCAACATTCAACAAGCTACAGTTGCCCCCTGATCAGTTAAGACCATATACTGGTTGTCTCTACGGTTTTGCAGGGGATCAGGTAGAAGTGCGGGGATACATCGAGCTGAGGACAACGTTCACTGACGGAACGACAGCTTGCACTGAAAAGATAAAGTACCTGGTGGTGAACGCCCCTTTTGCGTACAATGTCCTGTTGGGGAGGCCAACGCTCAATAGACTGGGCGCAATACCATCGACAAGGCATATGAAGTTGAAGCTGCCGTCGATGGAAGGGACCGTGATAACCATCAAGTCGAATCAGGCTGAGGCAAGACGCTGTTATGAGAACAGCTTGAAGCAAAAAAGAAGTGTGTGCCATGTCACCACAAAACCACCACCAGGCGTGCGCGAAGAGCGATTGGCGGTCAGGGAGACACAAGGCGCTCAGAGGATGGAGAACACTGCGGTGGGGGGCTCCCAGGTAGCCCAAGTTGAAGAAGAAAAGGAAGGCACGATCACTCCTCGCGAGTCAGGGATCGCGAGAGCGGTCATTGCCAGTGATAGAAGGCCCCACCCAGCTGAAGGATGGGTCGAAGTGGACATAAGGGAAAGAAAATTCAAGTTGGGGGGATCCCTCATTGAAGAAGAGCGAAGGCTGATCATGGGTGTGATTGAGAAGCACATGAATGCCTTTGCATGGTCAGCATCCGACATGCCAGGAATCGACCCCGATTTCCTCTGCCATCGTCTATCGATGGACCCCATGGTTCGACCGGTGCGACAGAGGAGAAGGAAATTCAACGAGGAGAAGAGGAAGGTGATCCACGACGAAGCGCAGAAGCTCCTTGTTGCAGGGCATATCAGAGAAATCCAGTACCCCGAGTGGCTAGCGAATGTGGTACTGGTGCAGAAGGCAAGCGGCAAGTGGAGAATGTGTGTGGACTTCACTGACCTCAACAAGGCGTGCCCCAAGGATTCTTACCCCCTACCCAGTATAGATGCTCTAGTTGATAGCGCCTCGGGGGGAAAGCTACTCAGCTTCTTGGACGCTTTCTCAGGGTATAACCAGATCAGGATGCACCCAATGGACGAATGCAAGACCGCGTTTATGACGGAACGGTCTTGCTATTGCTACAAGGTCATGCCATTTGGGTTGAAGAATGCGGGGGCTACCTACCAGCGGCTCATGGATAGGGTGCTCTCGCCCATGCTGGGAAGGAACGTACACGCCTATGTAGATGACATGGTGGTTACGTCCCAAGAGAAGAAGCATCATGCAGCTGATCTGGAAGAGCTATTCACCACCATTGCCAAGTATAGGCTGAAGCTCAACCCTGAGAAATGCATTTTCGGTGTGGAGGCTGGGAAGTTCTTGGGTTTCCTCTTGACAGAGCGAGGAATCGAAGCTAACCCGGAGAAGTGTGCGGCGATCGTGGCAATGAGGAGCCCAACGACGGTGAAGGAGGTGCAGCAGCTCACCGGTCGCTTGGCAGCACTGTCCCGATTTATGTCCGCTGGTGGGGAGAAAGGTCACCCATACTTCCAGTGTCTCAAACGCAACAGCAGATTTCTCTGGACACGAAGAGTAAGAGAAGCAGATCGCGCTAAGCCTAAGCTGGTTAACACTTAGTCGTGTGCGAAAGGAAAGGTAAAGCCCAAGATCGCGCTGAACCTAAGCTAGCTAACAGTTAGTCGCGCACATAAAGATAAGTGAAGTTCAAAGAAAATACAAGGGAAGAAACTTATGCAACAAAAGAAGCTCATACAAATTGAGAGTTTACATTCATAGCCAAGTCTTATACAATTCCGAAGTGCGAAGAAAGAAAAACTGTACAGAAGCTAAATTTACAGAGAAAAGAAGGGTTTAAGGAGCAGGGGGGATGAGCTTTCCATCCACCACTTCATGGTAGATGCTGAACTGCGAGAGGTCCAGGTCCGGGAGAACGCATTTGATTTGCTCGAGTGCTAGCTCGAATCCGTCTGTAAGGGCATCAGCACCCATGTTCATCAAATCAGCCTTCTCCACCTCCAGTTCTTGCTTTGAAGCCTCCGCAGCATCCCTCTCGGTAGTAATGGCAGCAAGGGAGGAGGCAGCTTCGGACAGTTTGCCCACCACCTCCTCGAGTCTTTTCTCTCCAGCTGCAGCTGTTTCTTTGGCGGACTCGAGCTCCCCCAATAGCTGAGTGTTCTGTTGGCGCAGGGAGGAAGTCTCGGCCTTAAGCTCCACCACCGTGCAGTCCAAGGAGCTAACAGCTTCCCCCATCAAGATCTCTGTCCTGATGGTCTCTTGGACCTGCGCTAGGTACTCCCTCCTAGCTTTCTCCACCATGCCCCGCATCAATTCCACAGATCCTTGGGCAGCTTCGAAGTCACTTCGCAGTGACTCCTTGTCGTGCTCAAGATCCTTCACCCTCTTCTCCAGGGCTAGTTGCTTGCGATGCTGGGTGGAAAACTCCAGAGAGAGCACCACCTGCTTGGCCAGGTGCATATCCACCTCATCACCACTCCACTCGACAAGCTCCCGGTTGCTTATGAGCTGTCGAACCAGGGTGATGACCCTGCTGAAGTTCTCGTGGGTGGCCCCAGAAGCGCTTGGGCGCGAGCTAGACCCACCACATTCAGCAACGGTGTTAGGGATTGGCAGCAGTGGTGGTGGTGCACCCCCAGCCTGGGCAGAAGCGTCCCCAGCAGGATGAGCGGATGGACCTGGTGATTGGCCTGCTGGGGGGGAAGATAGCAGTTGGGTAGTTGGAGGCAGCTGGTGGCCTGGAGAAGGAAGGTTGGTGGGCTCTGTGGCAGTTTGAGCGCAGGGAGGAGGGGAAGACCCTTCCTCTACTTCCACCACCTCAATCTCTCCAGGCTGGAGAGATGAGGCCCCCTCATCAGCTCCTTTTCGAAGAAAGTGAATGGGAGGCGCAGCTTTAGTCTTTTGAAAATGGCGGAATAGATGAAGACAAAGGGCACCCCATTGGTGGCCCTGTCATCTACGCAGATAGGCATCCCTCGAGGAGGGATGCGGATTTGAATGTTGAAGTCGTTCTCCCTGTCGATAGAGCAGGAAGGCTCATCGGGGTTGCGACTTAGCAGGGACTGGAGATGGCCCTCAGGCAGTAGAGTGGAGGTTTCGGCGAGCAATGCCAGGGGAGCCCATTGGTAGACCCTAGCATTGTCGTGGTAGGAGGTAGCCACAGGCGGTGGTGGAGCTGGCGCACTCGCGGAAGGCTGTGCACCAGAAGAAGAAGCAATGATGCGCGCAGTTTGTTTCAAGCGAGCCATCGTGAGATAGCTGCAAATGGAGGAAAAACGAAAAGTCAGAATAAATGGGAGGAGGAGGAATGATGAATGTTTCGGTGAAAACAGAAAAGGGAAAGGAAAAGGAGATGCCCAAATGAAAAGAAGAAGCAGAAGCCAGAGTAAGAGCCTGAAAAAACCCTAGCGCGGGTTCGAGAGAGGGAAATGGGGAAGATGAATGCATGATAACTAGAATGATAAATGCAATCGGTAAAGATGACCAAAAAGGGGCCAGGGAAAAGAAAAACCATACCTTTGAATGATCGCAAGAGATTGGGAAGCAGAGAATTTGAAGAAAGATGGGTGCGCAGAAGAGAAGTTCGCAGAGAGTCTGGGAGTTGAATGAAGAAGATGAAGGAACAGTGGAAGGGCGCGCCAATTTGAATAAGAGAAGCGCTAGCGACGCGCAGCGCTGGCCGTTGATGGGGCCACGTGTCGCGGGATTAAGAGAAGAAGCCCAAACGTTAAAGAGGCAGCACGTGAGGTGGCACGTGAGGCGGCCCCACTTGCCACGTGGACTGGGGGCACGACCACTTAGTCTCTTCGCTGAGAACGAGTTCTCGACTCGAGACTGGGGGGCTTGTGATCCGATTGGTCATCGGTAGTCGATGACGTCAGCAGCAGAAAACCACGTGGACCACTCGAAGGGTGACACGTGGACCAGGTGGCAGAGAGGTCGGGGGGACGATCGCCAAGAGAGGTGATCGGTGGTCAGTAACCAAGTTACCACCGACAGATCAGGCGGCAGAGAGGTCGGGGGATAGATCACCCAGAATGGTGATCGGTGGTCAGTAGCCAAGTGACCACCAACAGACCAGTTCCCATACTCGCGCCTGGAGGCAGAGCGCGATAAGCGAATAGACACTGATCAGTCATCGGGGTATTGTCATCGGGGTCTCGTGTTACACGCAGTTAAACTGGGAATGAGGTTCCCAGCGAGAGCGTTACGCATGGATCTCGCATGTGCACACCTCAGGGAATCATGCACGAGAGTGGCCTGAGGGAACTAGTAAACCAGCCAGTGGTTGGTGATTCCCTCAACCCATTACGTTCATGGCATCGTGAAGGGTAAGTTGTATACGCAGAGAGCAACGTTTGGTGAGTGTGCCTAGACCAGCCACACCCGACGTTCTCCCAAGAGTATGCGATCTGCCCAGATAAGAGAAACATCCTACGTTACTCCGCGAGGGCGTAACTTAGGCCCACAAAGAGAAGCGCTAGAGCCCTTCCAGTAAGTGACACGTGTGTGGTTAGATGTGAGTTGCAGGCTCCCACGTGTCATCATCTGAGAGGGGTGTGGTCCAGACAAAAGAGCACTCCGTACCACTAAAGGTACAGACAGGCGCAGCCAAGCGCAGACATGCACAGACTCTCACGCTCCCCATTGCTGATTCTGAAGGTACGCTTTCTCTGAAAAGCATAACAGGGTTCTGACACATGCCAGAAAAGCATAACAGAATTCTGTTATGCCCAGAAGAAGAGAGGGAGATAAAAGAAAGAATCAGAGTGAGAGTGAGGGGAGGAGAAAAAAGAGAGATGAAAAACAGAGTGCAAGTTTTTTCTCACACACACATTCCTAGTTTCCAGTTTCTGGTGGTTCTGTTGGACTAACTTGATCGTCGGAGTGCAAACGGCCGCTAGAGGCGCCGTCTGTGTGTTTTGCAGGTCACATTTGAAGATATCTGAGAGAATGTTCGGAGGGTGATTCTGCAGAAGACGGAGTCGCGTAGACAGGGCAGAGAGTGCTACGAAGCGATTCGTCCATGTTCGAGTTGCCGGCAGGATCAAGATCCAAGATGAGCATAAGCTTAAGCTAGCCACCCTAGAGTTTAGTGAATATGCCATGAAATGGTGGCATGGAATTGTAAAGGACATTATCTATCACAAGGGTCCTCCCGTGGACTCTTGGAACTCTTTAAAGGATCATATGCGCGCTAGGTTTGTGCCCCCACATTTTAGGAAAGACCTCATGTTGAGACTCCAACGGTTTCAACAAGGCACGCTAAATGTGGATGAATATTATAAGGAGCTAGAGACGCTTGTGCTTAAAATTGAATTAGAAGAAAGCGAAGAAGCTATGATTGCTAGGTTTGTGAGTGGTCTTAGGAAGGATATTCAAGACATTGTTGAGTTACAAGAGTATTCATCATTGGGCTCTTTAGTTCATCTTGCAATGAAGGTGGAAGCCCAACTTGCTAAGAAAAACTCTTTCAAAAATGCTTCCAATGATGGATACTACTCCAAGTGATGTGATTCTACTAGCCATATAGAGAATGATTCTTGACATTCTTAGGAATCACCTTGAGCTGGACATTATTTAGGCACTTTTCATAGAGTGGGATCAATGTTCTAAGACAAGAACTCACCAAAAACTAGTACCAAATCCCAAACTCATTTGGATGTTCCACATATTGTCAAATTGAACCAAAAGAAAATGGAGGAAAGACAAAAACACTAATTAACAACACAAAACAGCAAGGTACCGAATCAAAATGCTGGAATTGAAAAAGAAAAGATGAAGAACAGCCAAGAACACAAATGAACCATAGCTACACAATAACAAGCTGAAATTGCCGAACCAAAACAACTAGGAAACAAGCTAAGACAAGGAAATTAACAAGAGAAGAAAGGAAGGAGAAGAGAATGCTCATGAAGATGGAAGAAAGGTTGGATGATCACGCCACTAGAAGTATGGATGCTCCTAGATGAGTGTGCAAGCCGCCACTTGAGGAAACCATGATCCTTCAAGATAAGACTAGACAAGAAGGCTCAAAAGCTCTCCAATGCTCACTCCAATTTTGAGTATAGTTTCTTTAGATAAATTCAAATATGAAAAATACAAAGAGAGCACCTCTATTTATAGCCTAAGGTGCTGAAAAACAAAGCTAAGAGAATTCAAAATTCCCCCCTAAACCTATTTCAAAACCGGCGCCTAAACCATGCATGAGGAAGGTGTGACCTCTTCCTTCACTTTGGCACCTCCTATTCTACTCCTACACCTATCTACTAATACACCCCCCTCCTAAAGCTCCTAACTAAAGCCTAAAAGATGCTATAACAAAAGAGGTTTCTAATGTTTCCCTCTAAGCACCTTCAACTAAAGAAATTACAAAAAGAGAAAATAAATGTCCCCTAGCTCCTAAAGCTTTGAACATGCTTCTTGTAATCCTTTGAGGTGGGCTTTGACCTCCATGGGCGTCCTCCATTTGTGCCTCTACCTCTTCTTGATCTTGTTGATTGGCCTCCATGTCCTCTTGAGCTTGATCTCCATCACCAAGTCTTGGAGAAACAAAAATTCTTTTTCTAAACCTCCTTCCAAAGATTCTTCTTTCAAACCCAAGGAAACTAAGCCATCTACTTCTAGGCCTAAATCTCCCACTAGAACGTCTAATACTAAATGCTTTAAATGTATGGGTTATTGTCATATAGCTGCAAATTGTTCTTCTAAACGAAGTATGTACATGCGTGAGGGCATTGTAGTTAGTGAGCATGATTCGGATTCTCCTAAGCATTCATTGCATTCTCATGCATCTAGTAAGGAAGAGAGCGAATGTCCACTTGAAGGGGATTTGTTAGTTGTGAGAAGACTTCTTGGCCAAGTTTCACAACCTTTTGATGAAAGTCAAAGGGAAAATATTTTCCATACAAGATGTCTTATTCAAAACAACATTTGCTCTTTGATAGTGGATGGGGGTAGTTGTGCAAATGTGGCTAGTACAAGAGTAGTAGATAAGCTTGAATTGCCTACTATCTCTCATACAAAGCCCTACAAATTACAAATGGCTTAGTGAGGTAGGAGAAATAGTTGTTAATAAACAAGTCCTCATCCATTTCTCAATTGGAAAATACAAAGATGAGGTATTATGTGATGTTGTGCCCATGGAAGCCACTCATGTTCTTTTGGGAAGGCCTTGGCAATTTGATAGAAAAGTTTTACATGATGGCTTTACCAACAAACTATCTTTTGAATTCCATGGTCACAAGGTTACTTTAAAATCTCTCTCTCCAAGAGAAGTCCATGAGGACCAAGTTATCATGAAGAAAAAGAGGGAGAGTGAAAAAGATAAAAAAGATAAAAAAGATAAGAGTTCTAAGCCTACACTCCTTGTGTCTAGGCGTGAAATTGAAAGGGAAATATTGGCTCATCATCCTCTTTTTTTAGCCATCCCTAGAACTCTTAAGGTAGAAGCACTTGTTGATAGTCCTCATTGCTTGGAAAATTTGGTAGAAGAGTTTCAAGATGTGTTTCAAGATCCTCCAAATGGACTTCCACCTTTGAGAGGGATTGAGCACCAAATTGATTTGATACCGGGCTCTTCTTTACCAAACCGTCCAGCATATAGGACCAATCCAAGTGAAACCAAGGAAATTCGCCAACAAGTTGATGCTTTGATTGAGAAAGGGTGGGTTCAAGATAGCATGAGTCCTTGTGCTATGCCTATCATCTTAGTGCCAAAAAAGGATGGCACATGGCAAATGTGTTCGGATTGTAGGGCCATCAATAACATCACAATTAAGTATAGGCATCCCATCCCTTGACTAGATGATTTGTTGGATGAATTACATGGTTCAAAAATCTTTTCAAAGATTGATCTTAAAAGCGGCTACAATCAAATCCGTATCAAACCGGGTGATGAATGGAAGACGGCTTTTAAGACCAACTTTGGTTTATATGAGTGGTTAGTTATGCCTTTTGGTCTAACTAATGCACCAAGTACCTTCATGCGCCTCATGCATCATGTTCTTAGACCATTCATTGTAAGTTTGTTGTTGTTTACTTTGATGACATTCTCATTTATAGCTTATCTTTGGATGACCATAGGTTGCATGTTAGGCAAGTTTTAGAAACCCTTAGGAAGGAACATTTGTATGCTAATATTGCTAAATGTATGTTTGCTCTTGATCATATAGAATTCCTAGGGTTTGTTGTGAGTTGCAAAGGGGTCCATGTGGACAAAACAAAGGTGATGGCCATTCAAAATTGGCCTACACCGAAATCTTTGAATGAGGTCCGAAGTTTTCATGGACTTGCTTCTTTCTATAGAAGATTTGTCCCAAACTTTGGTACCATTGCCGCACCACTCAATGACATAGTGAAAAAGGATGTGGTTTTTCAATGGGGAGAAGCACAACAAAAAGCTTTTGAAACTTTGAAAGAAAAATTGACTAATGCTCCCATCTTGGCCCTTCCTAATTTCACTAAGACATTTGAGATTGAGTGTGATGCTTCTAGCATAGGTATTGGGGCTGTTCTCCTTCAAGAGGGCCACCCCATAGCCTATTTTAGTGAGAAATTGAAGGGAAGTCATCTCAATTATTCCACTTATGATAAAGAATTATATGCACTTGTTAGGGCTTTGTTCACTTGGCAACACTATCTTTTTCCCAAAGATTTTGTGATACATAGTGATCATGAATCTCTTAAATATTTGAAAAGCCAAAACAAGCTTAACAAGAGGCATGCTAAGTGGGTGGAATTCATTGAGCAATTTCCTTATGTGATCAAACACAAGCAAGGCAAAGTAAACATTGTGGCGGATGCTCTTTCTAGAAGATACACTTTGCTAAATCTTTTAAGCTCTCAAAATCTTGGTTTTGATCACATTAAGGAACTTTATCATGATGACCTTGATTTTTCTCTCATCTATCAAGAGTGTCTTAAGGGAGGACACAAAGACTTTTTTATACAAGATGGCTTTCTTTTTAAAGGAAAACGTCTTTGTGTTCCTCAATGCTCTATTAGATTATCTCTTGTTAGAGAAGCTCATGAGGGGGGTTTAATGGGACATTTTGGGGTTGCTAAAACTTTGGGTGTGTTGCATGAACATTTCTTTTGGCCTCATATGTATAAACATGTTCATAGTTTGTGTGATAAGTGCATAGCTTGCCGCAAAGCTAAGTCTAAGATGCATCCCCATGGTCTATATACTCCTCTTCCTATCCCTTCAATGCCTTGGGTAGATATATCTATGGATTTCATCTTAGGCTTACCCAAGACATCAAAGGGAAAGGACTCCATTTTTGTGGTAGTGGATCGTTTTTCAAAGATGGCTCACTTTATTCCTTGCCACAAAGTGGATGATGCATGCCACATTGCAAACCTCTTCTTCCAAGAAGTGGTTCGCTTGCATGAGATCCCTAGATCTATAGTGTCCGATAGAGATCCCAAGTTCTTGAGTCACTTTTGGAAGACCTTGTGGGGCAAGCTTGGGACTAAGCTTTTATTTTCTACCACTTGCCACCCACAAACTGATGGTCAAACCGAGGTGGTGAATAGAACTTTGGGACAACTATTGAGATGTTTTATTTCGGGGAATCCTAGAGTGTGGGAGAATTTACTACCCCATGTTGAGTTTGCATATAATCGTGTAGTAAATTCTACCACCTCACATTCTCCTTTTGAGGTTGTCTATGGGTTTAATCCCCTAACACCTCTTGATATTCTTCCTATTCCCCTTCTTGGAGATGTCTTGCGCAAAGATGGGGATGAAAAGGCTTCTTTTGTGAAAACTTTGCATCAAGACATCAAGAAGAGAATTGAGAAGAAGGTTGGCAAGTATGCTGAACTTGCCAATAAATGGAGAAAAGCATTGTTGTTTGATGAGGGTGATTGGGTTTGGCTTCACTTGAGAAAGGATCGTTTTCCTACTCAAAGGAAGTCCAAACTAATGCCTCGAGGGGATGTGATGGAGATCAAGCCCAAGAGAACATGGAGGCCACTCATCAAGCTCAAGAAGAGGTGGAGGCACAAATGGAGGACGCCCATGGAGGTCAAAGTCCACCTCAAAGGATTACAAGAAGCATGTTCAAAGCTTTGGGAGCTAGAGGACATTTATTTTCTCTTTTTGTAGTTTATTTAGTTGAAGGTGCTTAAAGGGAAACCTTAGAAACCTCTTTTGTTATAGCATCTTTTAGGCTTTAGTTAGGAGCTTTAGGGGGGTGTATTAGTAGATAGGTGTAGGAGTAGAATAGGGGGTGCCAAAGTGAAGGAAAGGATCACACCTTCCTTGCTTTGCAAATAGGCGCCGGTTCTAGTTTGATTTGGAGAGAATTTTGAATTGTTTTAGCTTTCATTTTTCAGCACCTTAGGCTATAAATAGAGGTGCCTTCCTTGTAAATTTCAGATTTGAATTTTATCTAAAGAAACTATACTCAAAATTGGAGTGAGCATTTGGAGAGCTTTTGAGCCTTCTACTCTAGTCTTATCTTCAAGGACCATGGTTTCCTCAAGTGGCGGCTTGCACACTCATCTAGGAGCATCCATACTTCTAGTGGCGTGATCATCCAACCATTCTTCCATCTTCATGAGCATTCTCTTCTCCTTCCTTTCTTCTTTTTCAATTGTTCATGTTGCCTTGTGTTTTTGATTTGTTTTGGTTCGGCTATTCCATTTTCCAGCACATATGTTCTGTTTTTGTTTTCAATTCCTTTTATGTTCGGTTCATATGTGTTCTAGCCTAATTCTGTTCGGTCAATCCATTATATAATTCCTTTGTTGATTCAATTTGACAATATTTGGTTCATCCAAATGAGTCTGGGATTTGATACTTGTTATTGGTGAGTTCTTGACTTAGAACCATGATCCAACTTCTAAGAAAGTGCCTCTATATTTTCCAGCTCAAGGTGATTCCTAAAAAATGTCAAGAATCTTGTTCTATGTGGCTATTGGAATATCATGATGACCTTGATTTTTCTCTCCTCTGTCAAGAGTGTCTTAAGGGAGGACACAAAGACTTTTTTATTCAAGATGGCTTTCTTTTTAAGGGAAAACGTCTTTGTGTTCCCCAATGCTCTATTAGATTATCTCTTGTTAGAGAAGCTCATGAGGGGGGCTTAATGGGACATTTTGGGGTTGCTAAAACTTTGGATGTGTTGCATGAACATTTCTTTTGGCCTCATATGCATAAACATGTTCATAGTTTGTGTGATAAATGCATAGCTTGCCGCAAAGCTAAATCTAAAATGCATCCCCATGGTCTTTATACTCCTCTTCCTATCCCTTCAATGCCTTGGGTAGATATATCTATGGATTTCATCTTAGGCTTACCCAAGACATCAAAGGGAAAGGACTCCATTTTTGTGGTAGTGGATCGTTTTTCAAAGATGGCTCACTTTATTCCTTGCCACAAAGTGGATGATGCATGCCACATTGCAAACCTCTTCTTCCAAGAAGTGGTTTGCTTGCATGGGATTCCTAGGTCTATAGTGTCCGATAGAGATCCTAAGTTCTTGAGTCACTTTTGGAAGACCTTGTGGCGCAAGCTTGGAATTAAGCTTTTATTTTCTACCACTTGCCACCCACAAACTGATGGTCAAACCGAGGTGGTGAATAGAACTTTGGGACAACTATTGAGATGCTTTATTTCGGGGAATCCTAGAGTGTGGGAGAATTTACTACCCCATGTTGAGTTTGCATATAACCGAGTAGTAAATTCTACCACCTCTCATTCTCCTTTTGAGGTAGTCTATGGGTTTAATCCCCTAACACCTCTTGATCTTCTTCCTATTCCCCTTCTTGAAGATGTCTTGTGCAAAGATGGGGATGAAAAGGCTTCTTTTGTGAAAACTTTGCATAAAGACATCAAGAAGAGAATTGAGAAGAAGGTTGGCAAGTATGCTGAACTTGCCAATAAAAGGAGAAAAGCATTGTTGTTTGATGAGGGCGATTGGGTTTGGCTTCATTTGAGGAAGGATCGTTTTCCTACTCAAAGGAAGTCCAAACTAATGCCTCGAGGGGATGGACCTTTCCAAGTCCTCAAGAGGATTAATGACAATGCTTATGAGTTAGATATGCCTGATGCATTCCTAGGTAGTCATACTTTTAATGTCAGCGATCTAACTCCTTTTTCTGTAGGTCTCCAGAATTCGTGGTCGAATTCTCTTCAACTTGGGGAGTATGATGGAGATCAAGCCCAAGAGAACATGGAGGCCACTCATCAAGCTCAAGAAGAGGTGGAGGCACAAATGGAGGACGCCCATGGAGGTCAAAGTCCACCTCAAAGGATTACAAGAAGCATGTTCAAAGCTTTGGGAGCTAGAGGACATTTATTTTCTCTTTTTGTAGTTTCTTTAGTTGAAGGTGCTTAGAGGGAAACCTTAGAAACCTCTTTTGTTATAGCATCTTTTAGGCTTTAGTTAGGAGCTTTAGGGGGTGTATTAGTAGATAGGTGTAGGAGTAGAATAGGGGGTGCCAAAGTGAAGGAAAGGATCACACCTTCCTTGCTTTGCAAATAGGCGCCGGTTCTAGTTTGATTTGGAGGGAATTTTGAATTGTTTTAGCTTTCATTTTTCAGCACCTTAGGCTATAAATAGAGGTGCCTTCCTTGTAAATTTCAGATTTGAATTTTATCTAAAGAAACTATACTCAAAATTGGAGTGAGCATTTGGAGAGATTTTGAGCCTTCTACTCTAGTCTTATCTTGAAGGACCATGGTTTCCTCAAGTGGCGGCTTGCACACTCATCTAGGAGC
Source organism: Phaseolus vulgaris (assembly GCF_000499845.2). Lineage (NCBI taxonomy): Eukaryota > Viridiplantae > Streptophyta > Magnoliopsida > Fabales > Fabaceae > Phaseolus > Phaseolus vulgaris. Next base: position 11,096 of record NW_027174138.1, on the reverse strand, counting down.
ATCCATACTTCTAGTGGCGTGATCATCCAACCATTCTTCCATCTTCATGAGCATTCTCTTCTCCTTCCTTTCTTCTTTTTCAATTGTTCATGTTGCCTTGTGTTTTTGATTTGTTTTGGTTCGGCTATTCCATTTTCCAGCACATATGTTCTGTTTTTGTTTTCAATTCCTTTTATGTTCGGTTCATATGTGTTCTTGCCTAATTCTGTTCGGTCAATCCATTATATAATTCCTTTGTTGATTCAATTTGACAATATTTGGTTCATCCAAATGAGTTTGGGATTTGGTACTTGTTATTGGTGAGTTCTTGACTTAGAACCATGATCCAACTTCTAAGAAAGTGCCTCTATATTTTCCAGCTCAAGGTGATTCCTAAAAAATGTCAAGAATCTTGTTCTATGTGGCTATTGGAATCACATCAGGATGGACCTTTCCAAATCCTCAAGAGGATTAATGACAATGCTTATGAGTTAGATATGCCTGATACATTCTTAGGTAGTCATACTTTTAATGTCAGCGATCTAACTCCTTTTTCTGTAGGTCTCCAGAATTCGTGGTCGAATTCTCTCCAACTCGGGGAGTACGATGGAGATCAAGCTCAAGTGGACCTGGAGGCCAATCAACAAGTTCAAGAAGAGGTGGAGGCGCAAGTAGAGGACGCCCATGGAGGTCAAAGCCCACCTCAAAGGCTTACAAGAAGCATGTTCAAATCTTTAGGAGCTAGGGGACAATTATTTTCTCTTTTTGTAATTTCTTTGGTTGAAGGTGCTTAGAGGGAAACATTAGAAACCTCTATTGTTATAGCATCTTTTAGGCTTTAGTTAGGAGCTTTAGGAGGGGGGGTGCGTTAGTAGATAGGTGTAGGAGTAGAATAGGAGGTGCCAAATTGAAGGAAGAGGTCACACCTTCCTCATGCATTGTTTTTGGCGCCGATTCTAGAAGCTTTTTAGGAGGGAGTTTTTGAATTTGTGTAGCTTGCATTTCAGCACCTTAGGCTATAAATAAAGGTGCTCCCTTTGTATTTTTTAGATTGGAATTTAGAGTAAAGAAACTATACTCAAATTTTGAGTGAGCATTGGAGAGCTTTTGAGCCTTCTTCTCTAGTCTTATCTTGAAGGATCCATGGTGTCCTCAAGTGGCGGCAACACACTCATCTAGGAGCAACCATCCTTCTAGTGGCGTGATCATCCAACCTTACATCCATCTTCATGAGCATTCTTTTCTCCTTCCTTCCTTCTCTTTCAATTGTTCATGTTTAAGCTTGTTTCCTTGAAATTTTGTCTTGTGTTCTTGAGTTTATGGTTCGGCTGTTCTTATTTTCCAGCAATCCTTTTCAGTTCTTTGCCTTTTAATTCATTTTGTTCGGTTCATTTTGATTCTTATTCAATTCTGTTCGGTGCTTTTGAGTTTGACCTCTTTTTGTTGGTTCAATTTGACAATATGAGGAACTTCCATGTGAGTTTGGATTTGGTGCTAGTTTCGGTGAGTTCTTGACTTAGAACATTAATCCAATTCTAAGAAAAAGTGCCTAACAATTGTCCAACTCAAGTTGATTCCTAAGAATGTCAAGAATCATTCTCTTCTTTGCTATTGGAATCACATCAAAACCTAGGAAACGAGGCGAGCTCTCGTGGATCTCCACTGGGATCATGGCATCCGACCCATACACTAGGCTGAAAGGCATCTCCATGGTGGAAGATTGAGGCGTGGTGTGGTAAGCCCATACGATCCTTGGTACTTCTTCTGCCCACGCCCCTTTAGCTTTCTCTAATTTGAGTTTCAAACCTCTCAACAAAACTCTATTCGCTGACTCGAGCTGCCCATTCGTCTAGGGGTGTTCGACTGATGCAAACACCTGCTTGATTCCTACTTCTGTACACAGCTTCCCCAACTGTTGGCTCGCGAACTGGTGCCATTTTCTGAAATAAGACGCCTCGGCACCCCAAAACGACACACAATGTTCTTCCAAACAAAGTGTTGTACCTTGTGCGCAGTGATCTGTGCCACTGGTTCTGCCTCTATCCACTTGGTGACGTATTCGATGGCAATGATCAAGTACTTCATCTGCCTTATCGCCAATGGGAATGGGCCTAGGATATCAATTCCCCAAGTATGGAAGGGCCATGGGCTGTATATGGATCTCAGTTTCTCTGGCGGCGCCTTGTGCCAATCAGCGTGCATTTGACACTGCTTGCAACGGTGGGCGTATCGCACGCACTCCTCTCTTACTGTTGGCCAGAAAAACCCTACACGTATTACCTTGGATGCCAAGGATCTTCCTCCCACGTGGCTCCCACAAATACCTTCATGGAGTTCAGCCATTATCCTGGTGCACTTGTCGCCACTTACGCACGTCAAGATAGGGTGCGTAAACCCGTGTCTGAATAATATCCCATCCACTAAGGTGTACCTTGCGGCGTTCCTCTTGATCTTCTTGCCCTCTTCTGGTTCCGCTGGGAGGATTCCATCCGCTAGGTATCGTCTGTAAGGGGTCATCCATGTGTCGCCTTCCTCCAAAGCACATACCTGTACACCCTTTTCTTCTTCTGGCGAGGTCGCGTAAGTACTGATGCAGGGTGCCCTCACCGTATCTTGACTCAAAGAGCAATGGTTCCTTGGCTTTCCTCTTGTTGTACTAACGTGAAGAACATCCACCCTGTTGTCTGCAACAAACTTTCGCGGCGTTTTGAGGGTCTCTTGGATTACAGTCCTTTGCCTTCCCCCCTTGCCCGAGCTGGCCAGCTTGGCAAGCAGGTCAGCTTTGGCATTCTGCTCCCTAGGGACGTGCACCAGCTCAAACGCAACGAAGGCTCTCTTTAACACCTCGACGTACCTCAAGTATGCGGCCATCTATGGATCCTTTGCCTGATACTCCCCCGTTACTTGCCCTGTGACCAATTGCGAGTCACTCTTTGCCAGGAAGCTCTGAGCACCCATTTCTTTAGCCAAAAGCATCCCAGCAATCAACGCCTCGTACTCCGCCTGGTTATTGCTCGCTTTGAAGGCGAAGGGTAAAGCTTGCTCGATCAACACTCCATTAGGCCCCTCCAAGATTATTCCAGCGCCGCTCCCTTGCTGGTTGGAAGATCCATCCACTGAGAGCATCCACTGTTACCCTAACTCCACCTCTTGAGGGTCTCCTCCTGGTGAGAACTCTGCCACGAAGTCAGCATAGACTTGCCCTTTGATGGACCCCTGGGTTCATACTGGATATCAAACTCCGACAGCTCTACCGCCCATCGAACCATCTTCCCTGCTACATCTGGCTTTTGAAGTACTTTCTGGATGGGGAGGTTTGTCATCACCACCACTGTGAAGCTGTGGAAATAGTGGCGGAGCCTTCGGGCTGAGAACACCACTGCTAGTGCCGCCTTCTCTAGTGACTGGTACCTCAATTCTGGGCCTTGCAAGGCCTTGCTTACGAAGTAAATGGGCTTCTGCACTTGGTCTTGCTCCTTGGGATGCATCCAAGAAACTCAGCATCTTGCAGCCCGAGGCGCTATCCACTAATGTGTCAATGTTGGGCAGTGGGTACGAATCTTTGGGGCATGCCTTGTTCAGATCTGTGAAGTCAACACACATCCTCCATTTCCCATTCTCCTTCTTCACTAGAACTACGTTGGCTAGCCACTCAGGGTATTGTATCTCCCTGATGTGCCCAGCGCTTAGCAGCTTCTGCGTCTCTTCCTTCACGACGAGGCATCGTTCTTCGTTGAACTTCCTCCTTCTTTGTCGCACAGGGCGAACCTTGGCGTCCATGGTAAGATGGTGGCACAAAAAATCTGGGTCGATGCCTGGCATGTCCGCTGCAGTCCACGCGAATGCATCTAGGTGGCGTGAGATCACCGCAGTTACCTCTTCTCGTTCTTCCAGGCTCAAGAAGCGTCCTAATTTGAACACCTTACCCCTTATCTGTCTTTCCACCATGGCTACTGGTTGGGGTTGCTCACTCTACACGTTCTCTGAGCGGGACTCATTCATGGAGTCCTCTTCTATAGGCGTCGCTCTATTGGATGCATCGGGCATCGCCTCCTCTGACTCTTCTTCCGTGGGCGAGGCCTCTCCGTATACTTCTTCCATTGGCGAGGCGTCAACGTATCTCTCTTCTGTGCGTGCATCTTCTATAGGCGTCGCCCCTGCAGGTATGGCCTCGACAAGCATGGACTCTGCAGGCGTCGCCTCTTGCACTAGTTCTAACTCTACTCGCGAATCTGAAACTGGTGGTCGTTCAATCACCATGACCACGCCTCTCTTCGTCTTCAGGCTATTTTCATAGCACTTACGGGCCTCTTCCTGATCTGACTTGATTACGATTACTTTGCCACTAAGATCTGGTAGCTTCATCTTCATGTGGCGTGTGGAGGACACTGCCCTTAATCTGTTCAAGGCAGGTCTGCCTAACAAGATGTTGTAGGCTGAGTTGGCGTTAACCACCAAGTACCGGATGCTCTCAGTGCGCGACGTCGCTCCATTAGTGAACGTCGTCCTCAGCTTCAGGTAGCCACGAACCTCCACTCGGTTATCTACAAACCCGTACAAGTATCCAGTGTAGGGTCTCAGTAGGTCAGAGGATAACTGTAGCTTGTTGAAGGTCGACCAAAACATGACATCTGCAGAACTGCCCTGGTCGACTTGAACCCTATGTACCTTTCTTCCCACTGTGACTATTGAAATGACCACGAAGTCATTATCGTGTTGGACGAAATCCCGCAGGTCAGCCCTTGTGAAAACGAGGTCTGACTCCCACGGGTCATCCGGAAATTCCTCAGCAACTGAACTTACTGACCTCACATATTTCTTACGTTGAGAGGCAGTGGGTCCTCCTCCAGAAAAGCCGCCAGAAATGGTGTGTACTTCTCCGTGAGTCGGCATTTCGTGCGCTTGACCTTCCTCTGGTGTCGTTGTGGCTGTGGTTGTAGTAGACCCAGCGAGATAATCTTTTAGGAAACCATTCTTCACAAGCTCATCCAACTGATAGCCCAGCGCTAAGAAGTTGTTAATATGGTGCCCGAATGCTTCGTGAAATTCGCACCATGATTCTTTGTGAGGTCCCAACACTTTTTCAGACTTCACCGGTGGCCTCAACCTGTCAGCTATGTTGGGCACAATGATGAGGTCTTTAAGTTCCACCGCAAAATTGTGCCTTAGAGGTCTATTTCCCTCTCTCCTTCCTTTTGCTCGACCCCTAAGCTGGGTCCTCCTTGCCTCGTAGGTGTGCTTCCTGTCTTGGTTCTTTCTTTCTGTGGCGGCTTCGTGGACCCTAGCAGGTTGTGTGCGCATTTGCACTCTTAGGCGTGTGGGTGTAGCAGTCGTGCACTTCTCGTATGCCTCACCCTCAGAGGCAATATGTTCTACCGTCGGACACCTTACTTCAGCAAAAGTCTTGGGGCGGCTGCGATTGAGTGACTTGCTGAAAGACCCAGGATACACCCCTTTCCTGAATGCGTACATGATTATGGGTTCGTCTGTGGTACCCACCTTCACCACCTGCTCCCCGAAGCGGCTTATGTACTCTTTCAGGGTCTCACCTTGATACTGCTTCACGTCAAATAGGTCGTATGAAACTGGGGGTGGGGCCCTGTTGGCTAGATACTGCTCTCTGAATAGCCGCAAGAGCTGTGTGAAAGACGTGATGTGACCCTCTAGGAGGCTGATGAACCAATCCATGGCCATCCCAGTCAAAATGCTCATGAAGAGCTTGCACCTTACGGCATCAAAACCGCCTACTAGCATCATCTGCGTGTGGAACGCAGTGAGGTGGGCCTCAGGGTCCTCCATCCCTGTGAAGGTTACTTTGGGCCCCGTGAATGTGTTGGGGATTGTTGTCTCTAGGATCGCCTGTGAGAATGGCGTTGAGAATTCTCTTGGTGGGGTGGCAGTCTCAGGCTCGTCTACGTCGCGCCATCCACGGCGTATTATTTAGAAAGACCTCTTACGCTTTCGCCAATAAATGCTTTCCTTTTGGGTGATGGATGATCGTAATGTTGAACGAGAAGTCGTGTTGAAGGATTTGGAAGTGGACTGTCGTTGATCATGATGACGTATGTTTTGTTGTAATTGTACAGTTTGGTTTTTATTTACAAAAATGTGTGACTTATTATAAGTACACGTGAACAATATATACATTTGTTTGATGAATGGAAGTAATTTGAGTTTGATCTAAGTTATTTAATTCATGTATAATTTTAATGGAATACAAGAAATTTCAATTTTCCTTTTTGTGTAAGCAAGTCTACATTGTACAAGTGTAGTATTGTTATATATCATATTTTGGGCACAAATGTGTCTTGGACCAGACAAATGTATGCTAATCCGAAAAAATGTGTCTTTACCAGAGACCACATAGACTTTCTATTAGAATTAAAGGCTTTAAATAAGAGAAGGGTGAATTGTTTAATGAAAGATTTTCAAAAATACTGGACAAGAATGAAGATTAGTGCAGAATCACAGAAGAAGCAATCAGATCAGCCAAGAAACAAAATTGTTTAAATTGATTCTAGAAAATCAATTAGTTGTTTATGCAAATCAACTGATTATTTTTATCAGCAATTTACAAAAACATAGATTTAACAGTTTTAAAGCAATGAGGGCTAGAGAGACTCAAACACAATGTTTATATTGGTTCACTTTTACACCAAGACCTACATCTAGTCCCTAGAAACCTCTGGGTATTCCACTAAGTAATCAACAACAAATTACAAAACACAAAAACTAAAGAGGTGATCTTGAACCCTTCAAGAACACTCACCCTCTTTGATACACAAACATTACAAGTCAGAACACCCTTTGACTATAGACACCAGTACCTTACAAGTTTAGCAAATATGAAATGAAATACAAGTAAGAATAGGAAAGATCACACCTGATACAAAAGGATTACAACAGTTCCTATTCCACTCTTAACCAAAGCAAAGCCTAAAGCAATCTTGCAATCTTGAAAATATTTTAATCTTTTTGGTAATCTGATCTCTCTCTTGATTGTTAGAAATGATGGCTTAAACAAGAGGTGGGGTGAAATGTTTATAAAAGATTTTCGCAAATACTTTCTTTAGAATGAATTCTTAACAAACAACTCAGATAAGAACTTTAAGAAGTGCAATCAAACAATCTAACAGAAACAGTTATCAGAATTTCAACCGGTTAAAGTCACGATTTAATCAGTTGTTTATGGCAGCGAAATATCAAATAGTTTGAGAGTTTGAGAGAAAGAGAGATTTACACACAGAAGTTTATATTGGTTCACTCAACCCTGAGCTACATCCAGTTCTCAGTCAAACCACTGAGTATTCCACTATGTAACCAAACACAGATTACAAAAACCACACCACAAATAAGTGACTTTGAATCCCACAAAGCCTACTTACCTCCTTTGCACACACCACACCTCTAGACAGAACACCCTCTGTCTTTGCAGGTTTTCAAATACAAACAATATGTAATATGGACAATTACAAGATACTAAACAGGATAGAAAGCACCTGGATTTACAGAACTATGATTAACACTTGTTATCACACAGCAAAGCTTGACAACAATCTTGCTTTTTTAAAATCTTTTCTTAAAATCAAATCTCTTTCTCAAATTTGAATCAATACTTGTTGTATTTCTCTTATCTTTTGATTTGAAATTGAAGCTATATTTATAACCTTTGGAAAGCTACTGTTTAAGGCAGATTGAACAACGAAATCAGTTAAAATAGGTTTTCAAAATACTGTTATGAAAACACACATTTAACCGGTTGAAACCGCGATTTAACCAGTTGAATGATTCCAGCTGTTACACAAGTGATTCAAAAAACAGTTTTAAAACTTCATTTCCAGCTCAGTGAAAAAAACTAATTGTCTCGACAATTCAACCGATTGTTTTCCCTTTGCATGGAAAACCACTTAGTTCTTTAAAACTGATTGATCAAGCTTTGTGTAGGAATCAAGAACTGATCTTACAAAGATTCTAAACACCCTTATCTAAACCCAAACCTAAAAAGTAGCACGGCTTCTGGTTCCATGAGGATTTGATACATCAAAGCTTCCCATCTTCAACAGTATAGAGAATTAAACACAAGTTATATAGCCTAAAAAATAGTCGTTTTAGACTTTCGATCAGGGGCCAAAACAGTTTTGAATCAGAGAAAACAAATTTACCAAACTTAACCAATTCTGTTAAGATTTCTAAAAAACAATGGATTCATAGCTCGATTCAAGCGATTGAATTGGCCTTGACTATGTCGTCAGCCAATTTTTAGCCTTTTCAAATCCTTTTCAAAACCACCAAGTGTAAAACAACCGATTGAAACGATAAATGAACAGGTTGTTTTTCACTACTTTGAAAATCACTTTTCTTTTGAAAGAACTTGATTGATTCAGTTTTGGATTAAGCTAAGAGTGGATTCACAATTCTAATCTACCCAGAACCCATGCCTACATGCATCAACCCAGTCTTCAAGCAATCTTCATGCATTTGGAGACATCAAAACTTTAAGTTCAATAATCTCCCCTTATTTGATGAAGAAAAATTCCTGGTTTGCTTGGGATGTTCTGTTTGAATTTGACAATACCTGCAAAACATAAAATGTGCATGTTCCAGAGGTAATCATTTCCAGATATCATTAGCACCACATAACCTGCTTTCACTTAGTGATTCCCATAAGGAAAATAAGTAAAATCAGTGTGAAAACTAGTGAAAGCAAGGTGCAAATCAAAGTTTATACAACAGTTTAATCAGAGTAAAGCAGCAACTATCTAATCCATATAAACTAGTTTTAAAGTAGGATATGTAGCAGATATTTGCACAATACAAACCATATACTTCTCCCTCTATTTGTCTTCACAAATAGAATAAAAGAAGGGATAAAAATAGCATTAAAAAGAGAGAAAAAAATTGTTCAAATGATAAACCAGAAATAGAAAGAAAGAATAAAATTTTCTTCAATCTTCTTGGCCATATTGCAGCTCAAATAGTTGATTCTGCACAACCTCAATATGCTCATTCAGGCTTCAATCTACTGTATTATGAACAAAGTGAAGATTAACTGGATTCACATAATCAAGGAGCATATGCAAAATTCAATAAGGTTAAGTGACTACCACTACCCTTATGTTGTCTTAATTTCTAAATTTTTGCACTATTTTGAGGTGGATATGGAAGAAAAGCAATATGAAATTGTCAAAACCTCAAGTGAAATAAAAAATGGCTCCTTAAGCAAGATGGATTCACTAAAGTTCATGGAAGATGGGTGAGGAAGGATGGTGACCAAGCTGGCTCATCAAGTGGAGCCCACATTGAAGAAGAGAATGAAGGGGAAGTTGCTACTACTGGTAATGAACCTGTTGTGCCTATAAAGTTGGTCCAAGTGATGTAAACATGGAAGAACAAATCACATCCATGTCTCCATTTGAAAGGCTTATGGTGAATAAGTTGGACAACTTTACACATGATCAAAGACCAAACTTTTCACATTCATGGGTTTAGGGTTTAGGGTTCAAAGCTAGGATGATCAGATTGAAGTTGTGCAGAATCAGCTATTTGAGATCCAATATGGCCAATAAGATTGATGAAAATTTTAAGCTTACTTTCTATTTTTGGTTTATCATCTAAATTTCTCTCTCTCTCTCTCTCTAATGTTGTTTTTATCTCTCCTTGAGTCTATTTGTGAAGACAAATAGGGGAGAAGTTTATGATTTGTAATGTGCTTATATTCTGCTTTAAAACTTGGTTTATATGTTGCTTTATTCTAATTTGAAAACTGTTGCATAAACTCTAATTTGCACTTTGGAAATTGGTTTTGTGGTGCTAATGATATCTGGAAATGATTACCTCTAGTACATGCATATTTTGTGTTTTGCAGGTATTGTCAAATTGAAACAAAACATCCTAAGCAAACCAGGGATTTTTTTCTTCATCAAATAAGGGGGATTGTTGAACTTGAAGCTTTAATGTCCATGATTATGAGAAGTTAAGTAATTTCCTCTTATCTCATGATTATGAAAGAGGGAAGATTGACAAAACTCTCTTTATTAAAAAGAAATTTTTTGCCATTATTTTAGTCCAAATATATGTTGATGACAATATTTTTGGGACTACTAATGATAGCTTTGCTGATCAAGAGTGATCAAGGGCTTTGAAGAATCCAAATCCTATGTGTTTGATGAAAGGCTGGTGTTGCTGCTGTGTTTGGGTGGGATCTGGTTAGTTTAATTTGTAATCCACAACTTTGTTGAATCTAAAGCTAATGTGTTTTAAATCTTTTTTGAATTAAAGTGTTTTTACAACTAAGTGAAACACAACATGTTGTTTTGTCGAATCAATCGGTTGTTTTACTCTTTGGAGTTTTTGAAAAGGTTGAAAACTGTTTAATTTTGGTTAACTTAACTACCAAACCAAAAAATCGGTTGTTTCGTGGTTTCAACCGATTGTTTCTTTGAAAATCCTAACAGAATTATGTTTTGGTGGTTGAATGTGCTTTGAATGATTTCTAACTGAATATGCTCCTTCATTTATTGCTTTGACCAATCTTTGGAAAATATAAATGGTTTGTTTATGTTTTCAAACAAACAAGAGAAACAGATTTGAGTTTTTCAGTTGTGAAAAAGTTGATTTCAAGATTTGAACATTCACATAAAGCTTTGGGTATTCTAAGAGAGTGGAATAGGATTGCAATTGTATAGATTTCAGATTGTTCTGTAAATAAGTGTAATCCCTTCTCAATCTACTATATTTCTGGTGTTGTGTTGCCAAGGAGTGTTGTGTGCTCTTGAGGTGGTCAAAATCAATACTCTTGGTGTGTATTTTGCCAAAGGGAGTGTGTTTCTTGAAGGGTTCAAGGTCACTACTTTGGTAGGTTGTGTGTTGTAATCTGGTTTGATTACTTAGTGGATTACCCAGTGGTTTTCTGGGGACTGGATGTAGCTCTTGGTTTAAGAGTGAACCAGTATAAATTGTTGGTGTATCTCTCTCTTACCTTCAAACTCATTTAAATTATGTTTTATGTTTTACTGGTATAAACAACCGATTGTTTTGCAGAAACAACTGATTGTTTTTCTGTTGCTTTGCTGTTTTATTGCTTTTGTTCTTGGTGTACCGTCCCGTATCAGGGCGTT